>NW_027195372.1:0-204995 GCF_038502225.1 Cherax quadricarinatus
CTGAATCTGAACTTTTTCCAACTTGAAACCATTGCTGCGAGTCCTGTCTTGGCTGGATATTTTCAGCACGATGTTTACATCCCCTTTATTTATTCCTGTTTTCCAATTATACACATCAATCATATCCCCGCTAATTCTACACCTTCCTAGAGAGTGCAGATTCAGGGCCCTCAGTCTATCCTCATAGGAAAGATTTCTGATACATGGGATTAACTTTGTCATCCTCCTCTGTACGTTTTCCAGAGCATTTATATCCATTCTGTAATACGGTGACCAGAACTGTGCAGCATAATCGAAATGAGGCCTAACCAAGAATATATAGAGTTGGACAACACCCTGATGACTTCTATATTTATACTTCTTGATATGAAGCCAAGGATTCTATTACCTTTATTGCGAACACTTACGCACTGTTGTATTGGTTTCAGATTACTGCTAACCAGAACTCCTAAATCCTTTTCGCAATTTACCTATTCAATTTATAAGTAGCATGGTTATTGTCCTGTCCAACATTTAGCACTTTGCGTATGTCTATATTAAACTGCATCTGCCACTTCTCCGACCACTGCATCTGTCTATTCCAATCATCCTGCAGTGCACTAATGTCCTCAACAGAATGAATTGGACAGCCTATTTTGGTGTCATCAGCAAATTTGCTTATGTCGCTGTTTATTCCCTCATCTATGTCGTTTATGTAAATTGTGAACAACACTGACCTCTGAGGAGCACCGCTTGTGACGTGCCCCTATTCTGATTTCTCCCCATTTATGCAAACTCTTTGCTGCCTATTTGTCAACCACTCCTCTACCCAGGAAAAAAAATTCTCCTCCTATTCCGTGCACCTTAAGTTTCCTCAAAAGTCTCTGATGTGGAACTCTATCGAAAGCATTACTGAAGTCCATATACACAATATCATATTCATTACCATGATCTACCTCCTAGTGGTTAAAGCCTCTCAGTCTGAGTCATCATATTATATATTTGCTGTCCAGAATGCTGATTTTTTCCTCTTTCATTTTAGTTCACTTATTAACATAATATTATTTTGGTTTTTACAAGGTCATCATTGAAGTTTTGTACAGACTCGGGTTCGTATTCTTTGTTTCAATCTTTGTACAAACCTTCTTTTGTTTATTCTATTGCTAGTTACGATGACATTGGCTATGCATACAATGGCTGTTATAGATGAATTTTCAGATATTTGATCAACAGTGTCAAAGTAATGTATTGACTATGGTACATTGAAACCTTTGCACCTATCAATGGTTCTACCGTAGATGTGAGTTGGTAAATTTTTACTAATTATTTGGGCACGTAATACGTTTCCATTGGTATTTGTTGCAGGATTACTTAAATTTATGTGTCTAGCATTTGATTAAGTTATCAATTAAAACACTGGGTTCTGATTGAATAAATTTCAGAAGATCTGTATAGTGCAGGAGGTTGGCAGGTGCTTAATACATTAAGTGTGGAGTTTCTAGTGTGTACCCTAATTCCATGATACTGGAATTTATCAGACTTAATAGTCAGAAAAGGTACATGTGGTAACCACTTCTTAAAAAATATAATACTTGTGTTTATTGTTCTGGGATTGTATAGTGTGGTGGATAGGTGATGCCAGTGTGTAATAAGTTTCTTGCAGACAGTGTCAAAGTCCTCAGTCACAACTTTGTGATGGAGGTTAACTTAATATTTTCGGAGGGATCCAATATTCCGATTAAGTATTTTACTTCTTCATAATTTTGTATGGTGTTACTGTAGCCACTGTGCAGTGTGTCTGCTTTCTTATTCTTTAACTTTCCTTATTAACTTAAAGATTCCCTTGTAAAAAATAATGAAGTGATTTCTGCTTTTGAGATATTTAAGAGTCTTTAACAATTCCTGTAACTCCCTACTATTGATTTACCTATGGCTTTTAATTTTTTTGCTGCTCACTTATTCCCACTAGTAGATGCACCGATTTTTTAAGTGCAACTAAAAAAAGGGTTTGCTTCCAAACTATTCTGTAAAAGCTTCCCAGCTGGACTTGTCTATCAGGAACAGTGTTGTAGTCATCTAGCACACGAGACGACTGTCACTCCCAGGAAAGTCTCTGGGAGTCAGAACACTGTAACATCATCTGGCAGACGTCTGCCTCTTTTGTACTCTTGCATCGTTACGTAAAAAGAACAAAAAATTCTAATGCGACATTTTATTGTGGCAAAGATTCGCTCTCCAGATTTGTCAAGCCGGTACAAACAATACAGTGACACAGAGCGGTATGTATAGGTACAGAGTGATGTGTAAAGAGTAATATACTCGTTGTAGGTAGTAGTTATAGTACTTGTTGTAGTAGCAGTTGTAGTACTTGTAGTGGTAGTAGTAGTAGTAGTAGCAGCTATGTGATGACGGGATTTACTGTTGTAAGGAGAATCCTTCAGAGATGATGAAACTGCCTTTATTCTGTTTAATGGTGTTACAAATAGCCATTACTGATGCTTCACGGCATTTACGCATATGGAATATGGATTTTCTAATCACTAGGCGGGCGTCGTTGAGTTTCATCATGTGGTCGGAATAATTCTGGTGTTGAACGCAGGCTGCGTACAACTCCTCGGGCATATGTATGTACAATGACAAAGTTTGTCAAACTCTAGAATGACAACAATAAGGCTCTCAGCCAAAACAAACCTGAAATATATCCGATATGTGGTAGATAATTCCATAATAATAACCTACAAGCTTTTATAGCAACAATAACTTTATAATAATAATAATAATAATAATAATATCTTTATTTACTACAAGTACATGGTATACAGTCTCAGTTGACAACAATGACATACTACTATATAGAAAGCCCCTTGTTATGCTTCGCACGTCGGGCAAATTAGGTCAGTGTCCCAGGATGCGACCCACACCAGTCGACTAACACCCAGGTACCCATTTTACTGATGGGGAACATAGACAACAGGTGGAAAGAAACACGTCCAATGTTTCTACTCTGGCTGGGAATCGAACCCAGGCCCTCACCGTGTGAAGCGAGAGCGCAAGCCACCAGGCCACCAGAGCTACTAATGTTATCATGGAGGACCAACGATTAGATTACGATTAGATTATTAGCGCCATGGCATAAGATAACTGTAGTGTCAGCACACAGGACTAACATTAACATTGTGTGTGAGGGGGAGGGGGGCAGGGGATGCCTAGTGTAGTGGCTAGTGTGCTCAAGGATATAGTTGCCAGGAAGGTCTCACGTGGGGATTAGCAGGGAAGTTTGAGTGATAGAATGACACTAGCCAGGGAGTCCTCATGAGTGAACTTACACTAGTATGAGTGATGTAAAAGAGGGACTGACACTAGCCAGGGAGTCCTCATGAGTGAACTTACACTAGTATGAGTGATGTAAAAGAGGGACTGACACTAGCCAGGGAGTCCTCATGAGCGAACTTACACTAGTATGAGTGATATAACATAGGGACTGACACTAGCCAGGGAGTCCTCATGAGCGAACTTACACTAGTATGAGTGATATAACAGAGGGACTGACACTAGCCAGGGAGTCCTCATGAGTAAACTTACACTAGTATGAGTGATATAACAGAGGGACTGACACTAGCCAGGGAGGACTGAGTTGTGGATTGACAATAGCCAGGGAGGCCTATCACGAGGAAGTTATTTACTTTTATTCATTCAATAGTAATTTTATATACAGATAATAAAGAGCCTAGGTATTACGATCGTGGGTAGCAAATTCAAGACCTGTTGCACCCGGCCGTAACTAAAGGCAGCAGTCTAAGAGCAATATGGCAGTAAAGTTCAAGGCAATCACCGATGTTTTATACCCGTGTGTTCTTTCACTACCATGTGTAGAATATGAGTAAAGAGAAATTATCCTCTCTGTGTTTACCTTGCCTTTTATTGCCCGGTTGCTCTTTGCTGCCTCCATTAATGACGAGATACAACAGGTCTTGAATTTGCTTTCTTGCACATGTGTGCTGGAGCCATTGTTTCCTCGCACTGCTTTGTCCTGCTTATTAACGCTGATGTTTTGCTTACGTTGCTGTTTTTTGTTGTACCAGCGGTGCGCTGAGCACATTGTTACAGGAAGTGCATGTACCTGCTAGGTAATGCCTCCTGCGTGTGTTAGGTGTTTGGCAACAGTGTAAACTTTTCAGTCCTTGCCCAGACTACTTCCACAGAGCTTTAACTGATGCACAGATTAGCAAGCTAATGCATAATAAATTAAAGTCAGAATTATTAAGAATGGCATTTCAGTCTGTAGTATCGGCTGCTCTGGGAGTTCATGCTGACTCCACTCCTCTCTCCAGTTCCTTGCTCATAATGATACTGATCATTCTCAGAACGTCTACTGAACACCCCTCCTGCCCCTCCTACTTCAGGGCAAACCTGCATCATTGCCTCTTGTTTTGGAGGAAATTTTCACTTGAGCAAACTAGGGGAGAAGTCTGCTTTTTTGAAAGAAGAATGTGATAGTGAGATGGAGAGGAGACAATACTGTCATACCTGTTATGAGAGGAAATGCTACCAATCTCTAATGAGAGTTCCTTACATAGATCAATGCTATTAGAAGCTCATATGAAAGGGTGGTCTTTTCAGTCCCCAACTCAAAATTTTTGGTAGGAGCAAATACATCACTGGATACTTAACTAAGGGTGTCAGGCTAGTTTCTTATGATAGACGCATTGCTGCTTATAGGTAAGTAAATAAGTTTATTCAGGTATACACAAATACAGTTACATAGATTATCATACATAGCAGCATAAGTCATCCTCTGTTCTAAGGGAAAGTCTTGTTGACCTTATCTTAGAGACACCGACCTTGGGTTGGTCACATTGTTTAACGATGGCAGTCATAGACAGGGCATCGTAAAGCGAGTATAAGCTTACTAGAGTATTTTACCCCACTATGACTAAGTTTATCAGGCTCTAGCTCTCGGTCCAGTAGGGGATTCCCACTATGACTAGGTTTATCAGGCTCTAGCTCTCTTTGACTAAGGTTGATTCAGGTTATCCCACTATGACAAGAGTTGGTTCATGTTATCCCACTATGACTAGGGTTGGTTCATGTTATCCCACTATGACAAGAGTTGGTTCATGTTATCCCACTATGACTAGGGTTGGTTCATGTTATCCCACTACGACTGGGGTTGGTTCATGTTATCCCACTACGACTGGGGTTGGTTCATGTTATCCCACTATGACAAGAGTTGGTTCATGTTATCCCACTATCACTAGGGCTGATTTATGTTATCCCACTAAGACTTGGGTTGGTTCATGTCATCCCACTACTACGACTAAGGTTGGTTCATGTTATCCCAATATGACTGGGATTGGTTCATGTTATCCCACTATGACAAGAGTTGGTTCATGTTATCCCACTATGACCAGGGTTGGTTCATGTTATCCCACTATGACAAGAGTTGGTTCATGTTATCCCACTCTGACTAGGGTTGGTTCATGTTATCCCACTATGACTAGGGTTGGTTCATGTTATCCCACTACGACTTGGGTTGGTTCATGTTATCCCACTATGACAAGAGTTTGTTCATGTTATCCCACTATGACTTGGGTTGATTTATGTTATCCCACTACGACTAGGGTTGGTTCATGTTATCCCACCATGACTTGGGTTGATTTATGTTATCTCACTACGATTAGGGTTGGTTCATGTTATCCCACTATGACAAGAGTTGGTTCATGTTATCCCACTATGACTTGGGTTGATTTATGTTATCCCACTACGACTAGGGTTGGTTCATGTTATCCCACTATGACAAGAGTTGGTTCATGTTATCCCACTATGACTTGGGTTGATTTATGTTATCCCACTAAGACTTGGGTTGGTTCATGTCATCCCACTACTACGACTAGGGTTGGTTCATGTTATCCCAATATGACTGGGATTGGTTCATGTTATCCCACTATGACAAAAGTTGGTTCATGTTATCCCACTATGACCAGGGGTTGGTTCATGTTATCCCACTATGACAAAAGTTGGTTCATGTTATCCCACTATGACTAGGGTTGATTTATGTTATCCCACTACGACTTGGGTTGGTTCATGTTATCCCACTAGGACTAGGGTTGGTTCATGTTATCCCACTATGACTTGGGTTGGTTCATGTTATCCCACTATGACAAGAGTTGGTTCATGTTATCCCACTATGACTAGGGTTGGTTCATGTTATCCCACTATGACAAGAGTTGGTTAATGTTATCCCACTATGACTAGGGTTGGTTCATGTTATCCCACTATGACTAGGGTTGGTTCATGTTATCCCACTACGACTTGGGTTGGTTCATGTTATCCCACTATGACAAGAGTTTGTTCATGTTATCCCACTATGACTTGGGTTGATTTATGTTATCCCACTACGACTAGGGTTGGTTCATGTTATCCCACTATGACTTGGGTTGATTTATGTTATCTCACTACGATTAGGGTTGGTTCATGTTATCCCACTATGACAAGAGTTGGTTCATGTTATCCCACTATGACTTGGGTTGATTTATGTTATCCCACTACGACTAGGGTTGAGATTAAGCCACATGTGCAACATCTGGGTATCTTTATTGTAGACGTTTCGCCATCCAGTGGCTTTATCAATACAAATTCTAGGACATAACTTGAAGACAGTAGAACTATGTACAGAAGATGAGGTAATCAGTCCCTCAACCTAGGAGTAGGTGCGAACAGCACCATAGTCGTGGAGATTCTGAAGCAGAAGAAAGGATCCTGGCGCTTATATAGTAACGTCAGGTGTAGCAGACGAGGGCATGTACACAACCTTCACGGCTACGACAACTACTACTACAACTAACCCATCTCTTTGGGAAGGACCTACTTCCACTGGGGAATCCCGCCTACCAGTGAATATGCCCTCGTCTGCTACACCTGACGTTACTATATAAGCGCCAGGATCCTTTCTTCTGCTTCAGAATCTCCACGACTATGGTGCTCTTCGCACCTACTCCTAGGTTGAGGGACTGATTACCTCATCTTCTGTACATAGTTCTACTGTCTTCAAGTTATGTCCTAGAATTTGTATTGATAAAGCCACTGGATGGCGAAACGTCTACAATAAAGATACCCAGATGTTGCACATGTGTCTTAATCTCATCATGTCGGCATTATATACCATTCGTACACGACTAGGGTTGGTTCATGTTATCCCACTATGACTAGGGTTGGTTCATGTTATCCCACTACGACTAGGGTTGGTTCATATTATCCCACTACGACTAGGGTTGGTTCATGTTATCCCACTATGACAAGGGTTGAGTCATGTTATCTCACTATGATTTGGGTTGATTCATGTTATCACCGGATAACTTTGGGTTACGTTTCCACAAGAGTTTATTTTAGAGCCAACCTCAACTTTATTATCCTACTTAACCATGACCAAATTAACTCCATTTCCTCGGATCACTAGAGTTCACGCTCACTTCACTCACCATCACCCACCATGGACTGTAACTGATAATCTGATAACATAATCATGCTCAAACATTCACGAGTTAAGACACAGATAAGTTATCTCCTCCCAACGTCTATCTTTGCTCCAACTGTTCTACACCTCCGCCTCTCCCTCACCCATCCTCGGTCCTCAACACTTTACAACCTCCATCTTCTTTTTTCCAAGTTCCTTGGAACAAGATTTTCCTGATTTTCTGATTTCTAATTCCCGGGATGAAGACAGGAGTCACCAGCACCCAGCATACCACCAACTCTTCACCCAGAATACCAACTCTTCACCAAGCATACCACTAACTTTCCACCCAGCATACCACCAACTCTTCACCCAGCATACCACCAACTCTTCACCCAGCATACCACCAACTCTTCACCCAGCATACCACCAACTCTTCACCCAGCATACCACCAACTCTTCACCCAGCATACCACCAACTCTTCACCCAGCATACCACCAACTCTTCACCCAGCATACCGCCAACTCTTCACCCAGCATACTACCAACTCTTCACCCAGCATACCACCAACTCTTCACCCAGCATACCACCAACTCTTCACCCAGCATACCACCAACTCTTCACCCAGCATACCACCAACTCTTCACCCAGCATACCACCAACTCTTCACCCAGCATACCACCAACTCTTCACCGAGCATACCGCCAAATCTTCACCCAGCATACCACCAACTCTTCACCCAGCATACCACCAACTCTTCACCCAGCATACCACCAACTCTTCACCCAGCATACCACCAACTCTCCACCCAGCATACCACAAACTCTTCACCCAGCATACCACCAACTCTTCACCCAGCATACCACCAACTCTTCACCCAGCATGCCACCAACTCTTCACCCAGCATACCACCAACTCTTCACCCAGCATACCACCAACCCTTCACCCAGCATACCACCAACTCTTCACCCAGCATACCACCAACTCTTCACCCAGCATACCACCAACTCTTCACCCAGCATACTGCCAACTCTTCACCCAGCATACCACCAACTCTTCACCCAGCATACCACCAACTCTTCACCCAGCATACCACCAACTCTTCACCCAGCATACCACCAACTCTCCACCCAGCATACCACCAACTCTTCACCCAGCATACCACCAACTCTTCACCCAGCATACCACCAACTCTTCACCCAGCATACCACCAACGCTTCACCGAGCATACCGCCAAATCTTCACCCAGCATACCACCAACTCTTCACCCAGCATACCACCAACTCTTCACCCAGCATACCACCAACTCTTCACCCAGCATACCACCAACTCTCCACCCAGCATACCACAAACTCTTCACCCAGCATACCACCAACTCTTCACCCAGCATGCCACCAACTCTTCACCCAGCATGCCACCAACTCTTCACCCAGCATACCACCAACTCTTCACCCAGCATACCACCAACTCTTCACCCAGCATACCACCAACTCTTCACCCAGCATACCACCAACTCTTCACCCAGCATACCACCAACTCTTCACCCAGCATACTGCCAACTCTTCACCCAGCATACCACCAACTCTTCACCCAGCATACCACCAACTCTTCACCCAGCATAAAACCAACTCTTCACCCAGCATACCACCAACTCTTCACCCAGCATACCATCAACTCTTCACCCAGCATACCACCAACTCTCCACCCAGCATACCACCAACTCTTCACCCAGCATACCACCAACTCTTCACCCAGCATACCACCAACTCTCCACCCAGCATACCACCAACTCTTCACCCAGCATACCACCAACTCTTCACCCAGCATACCACCAACTCTTCACCCAGCATACCACCAACTCTTCACCCAGAATACCACCAACTCTCCACCCAGCATACCACCCACTCTTCACCCAGCATACCACCAACTCTTCACCCAGCATACCACCAACTCTTCACCCAGCATACCACCAACTCTTCACCCAGCATACCAACAACTCTTCGCCCAGCATACCACCAACTCTTCACCCAGCATACCACCAACTCTTCACCCAGCACACCACCAACTCTTCACCCAGCATACCACCAACTCTTCACCCAGCATACAACCAACTCTTCACCCAGCATACCACCAACTCTTCACCCAGCATACCACCAACTCTTCACCCAGCATACCAACAACTCTCCACCCAGCATACCACCAACACTTCACCCAGCATACCACCAAATCTACACCCAGCATACCACCAACTCTTCACCCAGCATACCACCAACTCTTCACCCAGCATACCACCAACTCTTCACCCAGCATACCACCAACTCTTCACCCAGCATACCACCAACTCTTCACCCAGCATTCCACCAACTCTCCACCCAGCATACCACCAACTCTTTACCCAGCATACCACCAACTCTTCACCCAGCATACCACCAACTCTTCACAAAGCATACCACCAACTCTTCACCCAGCATACCACCAACTCTTCACCCAGCATACCACCAACTCTTCACCCAGCATACCACCAACTCTTCACCCAGCATACCACCAACTCTTCACCCAGCATACCACCAACTCTTCACCCAGCATACCACCAACTCTTCACCCAGCACACCATCAACTCTTCACCCAGCATACCACCAACTCTTCACCTAGCATACCACCAACTCTTCACCAAGCATACCACCAACTCTTCACCCAGCATACCACCAACTCTCCACCCAGCATACCACCAACTCTTCACCCAGCATACCACCAACTCTTCACCCAGCATACCACCAACTCTTCACCCAGCATACCACCAACTCTTCACACAGCATACCACCAACTCTCCACCCAGCATACCACCGACTCTTCACCCAGCATACCACCAACTCTTCACCCAGCATACCACCAACTCTTCACCCAACATACCACCAACTCTTCACCCAGCATACCACCAACTCTTCACCCAGCATATTACCAACCAACTCTTCACCCAGCAGACCACCAACTCTTCACCCAGCATACCACCAACTCTTCGCCCAGCATACCACCAACTCTTCACCCAGAATACCACCAACTCTTCACCAAGCATACCACCAACTCTTCACCCAGCATACCACCAACTCTTCACCCAGCATACCACCAACTCTTCACCCAGCATAACACTCACACTTCACCCAGCATAGCACCCACACCTCACCCAGCATAGCACCCACACTTCAAAAACCATAACACCCACACTTCACCCAGCATGGCACCCACTCTTCACCCACCATGGCACCCACACTTCACCCACCATGGCACCCACACTTCACCAAGCATGACACTCACACTTCACCCAGCATGGCATCCACACTTCACCCAGCATAGCACCAACACTTCACCCAGCATGGTACCGTCACTTCATCGAGCAGGGTACCCACACTTCACCTAGCATGGCATCCACACTTCACCCAGCATGACAACCACACTTCAGCATACAATGGCACCTACTTCAAAAAGCATAACACCCACACTTCACCCAGCATGGCACCCACACTTCACCCACCATGGCACCCACACTTCACCCACCATGGCACCCACACTTCAACAAGCATGACACTCACACTTCACCCAGCAAGGTACCTACACTTCACCCACCATGGCATCCACACTTCACGCAGCATGACTCCCACACTTCACACAGCACGACACCCACACTTCACCCAGCATTGTACCCACACCTCACCCAGCATGGCACCCACACTTCAAGCATAGCACCCACACTTCACAAATCATGACACCCACAATTCACAAAGCATGACACCCACACTTCACCCAGCATGGCACCCACACTTCTCACAGCATGACACCCACACTTCAAATAGCATGTCATCCACACTTCATCCAGCATGACACCTACACTTCACGCAGCATGGCACATACACTTCACCCAGCATGACACCAACACTTTACCCAGCAAGGCACCCACACTTCACCCTGCATGGCATCCACACTTCACGCAGCATGACACCTACACTTCACCCAGCATGACACCCACACTTCACCCAGCATGTCACCTACACTTCACCCAGCATAGAACCCGCACTTCACCCAGCATGGTACCCACACTTCACCCAGCGTGGTACCCACACTTCACCTAGCATGGCATCGACACTTCACCTCGCATGACACCCACACTTCTCTCAGCATGACTCCCACACTTCACACAGCATGACACCCACACTTCACCCAGCTTTGTACACACCTCTCCCAGCATGGCACCCACACTTCACAAATCATGACACCCAAACTTCACCCAGCATGACACCCTCACTTCACCCAGCATGACACCCACACTTCACCCAGCATGGCACCCACACTTCACTCAGCATGACACCTGCACTTCACCCAGCACATCCCTCGCACTTCACCCAGCATCGCACTCATACTACACCCAGCATAGCACCCACACTTCTCACAGCATGACACCCACACTTCAACTAGCATGTCATCCACACTTCATCCAGCATGACACCTACACTTCACCCAGCAAGACACGCACATTCCACCCTGCATTGCATCCACACTTCACGCAGCATGACACCCACACTCCACCCAGCATCGTACCCACACTTCATGCCGCATGGAACCCACACTTCCCCAAGCATAGCACCTACACTTCACCCATCATGACACCAACACATCTTCCAGCATGGCACCCACACTTCACCCAGCATGACATATACACTTCACCCAGCAAGGCACCCCCACTTCACCCAGCATGGCACTCACATTTCACCTAGCATTGCACCCACACTTCGCGCAGCATGACATCCACACTTCACCTAGCATGTCACCCACGCTTTATTCAGCATGACACCCACACTTCACCCAGCATGACACCCACACTTCACCCAGCATGGCACTCACACTTCACCCAGCATGGCATCCACACTTCACGCAGCATGACACCCACACTTGACCCAGCATGGCACCCACACTTGACCCAGCATGGCACCCACACTTGACCCAGCATATCACCCGAACTTCACCCAGCATGGCACTCACACTTCACCCAGCAGGGCACCCACACTTCTCCCACCATGGCACCCACACTTCTACCAGCATGGTACCCACACTTCACCCAGCATGACACTCACAATTCGCCCTGCATGGTACCCACACTTCAACCAGCATGGAACCCACACTCCACCCAGCATGCCACCCACACATCGCCCGGCATGTCACCCACACTTCACCCAGCATAGCACACGCATTTCACCCAGGATGGCACCCACACTTCACCAAGCATGGCATCCACACTTCACACAGAATGGTAACCACACTTCACACTGTATGGCATCCACACTTCACCCAGCATGATACCCACACTTCACACAGCATGACACCCACACTTCATCCAGCATGACACCTTCACTTCACCCAGCACATCACTCGCACTTCAACCAGCATGGCACTCATACTTCATCCAGCATGACACCTGCACTTCACCCAGCACATCACCCGCACTCCACCAAGCATGTCACTCACACTTCACCCAGCATGACACACACACTTCACCCACCATGGCACCCACACTTCACCCAGCATGTCACCAACACTTCACCCAGCATGACACCCACACTTCACGCAGCATGACACCCACACTTCACCCACTATGGCACCCAAACTTCACCCAGCAATGTACCCACACTTGACCCACCATGGCACCCACACTTCACCAAGCATAGCACCTACACTTTACCCATCATGACACCCACACATCACCCAGCATGACACCCACACTTCACCCAGCATGGCACCCATACTTCATCCAGCATGACACCCACACTTCACTCAGCACGGCACCCGAACTTCACTCAGCATGGCACTCACACTTCACCCAGCATGGCACCCACACTTCACCCAGCATGGCACCCACACTTCACCCAGCATCGAACCCACACTTCACCCAGAATGGCATCCAAACTTTACCCAGCATGGCACTCACACTTCACCCAGCATGGCACCCACACTCCACCCAGGATGCCACCCACACTTCACCCATTATAGCACCCGCACTTCACCCAGCATGGTACCTACACTTCACCCACTATGGCATCCACACTTCACGCAGCATGACTCCCACACTTCACCCAGCATGACACCCACACTTCACCCAGCATGTCACCTACACTTCACCCAGAATAGCACCCGCACTTCACCCAGCACGGCACCCACACTTCACCCAGCGTGGTACCCACATTTCATCTAGCATGGCATCGACACTTCACCTAGCATGACACCCACACTTCTCTCAGCATGACACCCACACTTCACCCAGCATAGCACCCACACGTCTCACAGCATGACACCCACACTTCACCTAGCATGTCATCCACACTTCATCCAGCATGGCACTCACACTTCACCCAGCAAGGCACCCACACTTCACCCAACAAGGCACCCACACTTCATCCAGCATGGTACCCACACTTCACCCAGAATGGCATCCACACTTCACCAAACACGACACTCACACTTCACCCAGCATGGTACCCACACTTCAACCAGCATGGAACCCACACTCCACCCAGCATGCCACCCACAAATCGCCCGGCATGTCACCCACACTTCACCCAGCATAGCACCCGCACTTCACCCAGGAGGGCACCCACACTTCACCTAGCATGGCATCCACACATCACACAGTATGGTACCCACACTTCACACAGTATGGCATCCACACTTCACCCAGCATGATACCCACACTTCACACAGCATGACACCCACACTTCTCAGAGCATTGCACCCACACTTCACCAAGCATAGCACCAACGCTTCACCCATCATGATACTCTCACTTCACCTAGCATTGTACCCACACTTCACCCAGCATGACACCTACACTTCACCAAGCATGTCACCAACACTTCACCCAGCATGACACCCACTCTTCACACAGCATGACACTCACACTTCACCCACTATGGCACGCACACTTCACCCAGCATTGTTCCCACACTTGACCCAGCATGGCACCCACACTTCACCAAGTATAGCACCCACATTTCACCCATCATGACACTCACACTTCACGCAGCATGACACCCACACTTCACCCAGCATGGCATCTATATTTCACCCAGCATGACACCCACACTTCACCCAGCATGGAACCCGAACTGCACCCAGCATGGCACTCACACTTCAACCAGCATGGCACCCACACTTCACCAAGCATGGCACCCACACTTCACCCAGCATCGAACCCACACTTCACCCAGAATGGCATCCACACTCCACCCAGCATGCCACACACACATCACCCAGCATGTCACACACACTTCACCAAGCATAGCACCCGCACTTCACCCAGCATGGTACCTACACTTCACCCACTATGGCATCCACACTTCACGCAGCATGACTCCCACACTTCACCCAGCATGACACCCACACTTCACACAGCATGGTACCCACACTTTACCCAGCATGGTACCAACACCTCACCCAGCATGGCACCCACACTTCAAGCATAGCACCCACACTTCACAAATCATGACACCCACATATCACCCAGCATGACACCCACATTTCACCCAGCATGTCACCCACACTTCACCCAGAATAGCACCCGCACTTCACAAAGCATAGCACCTAAACTTCACCCATAATGACACCCACACTTCACACAGCATGGCACACACACTTAACCCAGCATGACACCTGCACTTCACCCAGCACATCACCCACACTTCACCCAGCATGGCACTCATACTTCACCCAGCATGGCACCCACACTTCACACAGCATGACACCTACACTTCACCTAGCATATCATCCACACTTCATCCAGCATGACACCAACACTTCACCCAGAATGGCAGCCACACTTCACCCAGCATGACACCCACAATTCACCCAGCATGGCACCCACACTTCACCCTGCATGGCATCCACACTTCACGCAGCATGACACCCACACTTCGCCCAGCATGACACCCACAATTCACCCAGCAAGGCACCCACACTTCACCCACCATGGCATCCTCACTTCACGCAGCATGACACCCACACTTCACCCAGCATGACACCCACACTTTACCCAGCAAGGCTCCCAAACTTCACACAGCATGACACCCACACTTCACCTAGCTTATCATCCACACTTCATCCAGCATGACACCTACACTTCACCCAGCGTGACACGCACACTTCACCCAGCATGGTACTCATACTTCACCCAGCATGGCACCCACACTTCACACAGCATGACACCCAAACTTCACCTAGCTTGTCATCCACACTTCATCCAGCATGACACCTACACTTCACCCAACATGGCACCCACACTTCACCCAGCATGACACCCACACTTCACCCAGCAAGGCACCCACACTTCACCCTGGATGGCATCTACACTTCACGCAGCATGACACCCACACTTCACCCAGCATGACACCCACACTTCACCCAGCATGTCATCTACACTTCACCCAGCATAGCACCCGCACTTCACCCAGCATGGTACCCACACTTCACCCTGCGTGGTACCCACACTTCACCTAGCATGGTACCCACACTTCACACAGAATGGCATCAACACTTCACCCAGCATGACACTCACAGTTCACCCAGCATGGTACCCACACTTCAACCAGCATAGAACCCACATTCCACCCAGCATGCCACTCACACATCGCCCGGCATGTCACCCACACTTCACCCAGCATAGCACCCGCACTTCACCCAGGATGGCACCCACACTTCACCTAGCATGGCATCCACACTTCACACACTATGGTACCCACACTTCACACAGAATGGCATCCACACTTCACCCAGCATGATACTCGCACTTCACACAGCATGACACCCACACTTCTCCGAGCATGGCATTCACACTTCACCCAGCATGACACCCACACTTCACCCAGCATATCATCTACACTTCACCCAGCATAGCACCCGCACTTCACCCAGCATGGTACCCACACTTCACCTAGCATGGTACCCACACTTCACCCAGCATGACACCTACACTTCACCCAGCACGGCACCCGCACTTCACCCAGCATGTCACTCACACTTCATCCAGCTTGACACCGACATTTCACCCAGCATGACACCCACACTTCACCTAGCATGCCATCCACACTTCATCCAGCATGACACCTACACTTCACCCAGCATGGCACCCACACTTCACCCAGCATGACACCCACACTTCTCCCAGCAAGGCACCCACATTTCACCCTGCATGGCATCCACACTTCACGCAGCATGACACGCACACTTCACCCACAATGACACTCACTCTTCACCCAGCGTGGTACCCACACTTCACCTAGCATGGCATCATCACTTCACCTAGCATGATACGCACACTTCTCCCAGCATGAAACTCACATTTCACCCTGCATGACACCCACGCTTCACCAACCATGGCACCCACACTTCACCCACCATGGTACCCACACTTCACCCACCATGGCATCCACACTTCATGCAGCATGACACCCACACTCCACCCAGCATCGTACCCACACTTCATGCAGCATGGAACCCACACTTCCCCAAGCATAGCACCTACACTTCACACATCATGACACCCACACTTCATCCAGCATAGCACGCACACTTCACCCAGCATGACATCTACACTTCACCCAGCAAGGCAACCGCACTTCACCCAGCATGACACTCTCATTTCACCCAGCATTGCACCCATGCTTTATTTAGCATGACACCCACACTTCACCCAGCATGACACCCACACTTCACCCAGCATGGCACTCACATTTCACCCAGCATGGCATCCACACTTCACGCAGCATGACATCCACACTTCACCCACCATGGGACCCACACTTCACCCAGCACGGTACCCACTCTTGACCCAGCATGGCATCCACATTTCAACCAGCATGGCACCCACACTTGACGCAGCATGGCACCCGAACTTCACCCAGCATGGCACTCACACTTCACCAAGCATGGCACGCACACTTCACCCACCATGGCACCCACACTTCAACCAGCATGGTGCCCACACTTCACCCAGAATGGCATCCACACTTCACCCAGCATGACACTCACACTTCACCTAGCATGGTACCCACACTTCAACCAGCATGGAACCCACACTCCCCCCAGCATGCCACTCACACATCGCCCGGCATGTCACCCACACTTCACCGAGCATAGCACCAGCACTTCATCCAGCATACCACCAACTCTTCACCCAGCATACCACCAACTCTTCACCCAGCATAACACCAACTCTTCACCCAGCATACCACCAACTCTTCACCCAGCATACCACCAACTCTTCACCCAGCATACCACCAACTCTTCACCCAGCATACCAAAAACTCTTCACCCAGCATACCACCAACTCTTCACCCAGCATACCACCAACTCTTCACCCAGCATACCACCAACTCTTCACCCAGCATACCACCAACTCTTCACCCAGCATACCACGAACTCTTCACCCAGTATACCACCAACTCTTCACCCAGCATACCACCAACTCTCCACCCAGCATACCACCAACTCTTCACCCAGCAATCCACCAACTCTGCACCCAGCATACCACCAACTCTTCACCCAGTATACCACCAACTCTTCACCCAGCATACCACCAACTCTTCACCCAGCATACCACCAACTCTTCACCCAGCCTACCACCATCTCTTCACCCAGCATTCCACCAACTCTTCACCCAGCATACCACCAACTCTTCACCCAGCATACCACCAACTCTTCACCCAGCATACCACCAACTCTTCACCCAGCATACCACCAACTCTTCACCCAGCATGCCACCAACTCTCCACCCAGCATATCACCAACTCTTCACCCAGCATACCACCAACTCTTCACCCAGCATACCACCAACTCTTCACCCAGCATACCACCAACTCTTCACCCAGCATACCACCAACTCTTCACCCAGCATACCACCAACTCTTCACCCAGCATACCACCAACTCTTCACCCAGCATACCACCAACTCATCACCCAGCATACCACCAACTCTTCACCCAGTATACCACCAACTCTCCACCCAGCATACCACCAACTCTTCACCCAGCATACCACCAACTCTTCACCCAGTATACCACCAACTCTTCACCCAGCATACCACCAACTCTTCACCCAGCATACCACCAACTCTTCACCCAGCATACCACCAACTCTTCACCCAGCATACCACCAACTCTCCACCCAGCATACCACCAACTCTTCACCCAGCATACCACCAACTCTTCACCCAGCATACCACCAACTCTTCACCCAGCATACCACCAACTCTCCACCCAGCATACCACCAACTCTTCACCCAGCATACCACCAACTCTTCACCCAGCATACCACCAACTCTTCACCCAGCATACCACTAACTCTTCACCCAGCATACCATCAACTCTTCACCCAGCATACCACCAACTCTTCACCCAGCATACCACCAACACTTCACCCAGCATACCACCAACACTTCACCCAGCATAGCACCAACTCTCCACCCAGCATACCACCAACTCTCCTCCCAGCATACCACCAATTCTTCACCCAGCATACCACCAACTCTTCACCCAGCATACCACCAACTCTTCACCCAGCATACCACCAACTCTTCACACAGCATACCACCAACTCTCCACCCAGCATACCACCAACTCTTCACCCAGCATACCACCAACTCTTCACCCAGCATACCACCAACTCTTCACCCAGCATACCACCAACTCTTCACCCAGCATACCACCAACTCTTCACCCAGCATACCACCAACTCTTCACCCAGCATATCACCAACTCTTCACCCAGCATACCACCAACTCTTCACCCAGCATACCACCAACTCTTCACCCAGTATACCACCAACTCTTCACCCAGCATATCACCAACTCTTCACCCAGCATACCACCAACTCTTCATTCTGCATACCACCATCTCTTCACCCAGCATGACACTCACACTTCACCCAGCATAGCATCCACACATCACCCAGCATGGTACCCATATTTCACCCAGCATGGCACCCGCACTTCACGAAGCATATCACCCACACCTCACCCAGCATAGCACTTACACTTCAAAAAGCATAACACCCACACTTCACCCAGCATGGCACCAACACTTCACCCAGCATGGCACCCACACTTCACCCACCATGGCACCCACACTTCACCAAGCATGACACTCACTCTTCACCCAGCATGGCATCCACAATTCACCCAGCATAGCACCAACACTTCACCCAGCATGGTACCCTCACTTCATCCAGCAGGGTACCCACACTTCACCTAGCATGGCATCCACACTTCACCCAGCATGACAACCACACTTCAGCAACATGGTACCCATGGTACCCCAGCATGGTACCTACACTTCACCCACCATGGCATCCACACTTCACGCAGCATGACTCCCACACTTCACACAGCATGACACCCACACTTCACGCAGCATTGAACCCACACCTCACCCAGCATGGCACCCACACTTCAAGCATAGCATCCACACTTCACAAATCATGACACCCACACTTCACCCAGCATGACACCCACACTTCACCCAGCATGGTGCCTACACTTCACCCACCATGGCATCCACACTTCACGCAGCATGACTCCCACACTTCACACAGTATGACACCCACAGTTCACCCAGCGTTGTACCCACACCTCTCCCAGCATGGCACCCAAACTTCAAGCATAGCACCCACACTTCACAAATCATGACACCCACACTTCACAAATCATGACACCCACACTTCACAAATCATGACACCCAAACTTCACCCAGCATGACACCCACACTTCACCCAGCATGGCACCCACACTTCACTCAGCATGACACCTGCACTTCACCCAGCACATCCCTCGCACTTCACCCAGCATGGCATCCACAATTCACCCAGCATAGCACCCACACTTCAACCAGCATGGTACCCACACTTCATCCAGAATGGCATCCACACTTCACCAAGCACGACACTCACACTTCACCCAGAATGGTACCCACACTTCAACCAGCATGGAACCCACACTCCACCCAGCATGCCACCCACAAATCGCCCGGCATGTCACCCACACTTCACCCAGCATAGCACCCGCACTTCACCCAGGATGGCACCCACACTTCACCTAGCATGGCATCCACACTTCACACAGTATGGTACCCACACTTCACACAGTATGGCATCCACACTTCACCCAGCATGAGACCAACACTTCACACAGCATTACACCCACACTTCACCCAGCATGGCACCCACACTTCACCAAGCATTGCACCAACGCTTCACCCATCATGATACTCTCACTTCACCTAGCATGGTACCCACACTTCACCCAGCATGACACCTACACTTCACCAAGCATGTCACCAACACTTCACCCAGCATGGCACCCACCCTTCACGCAGCATGACACTCACACTTCACTCACTATGCCACGCACACTTCAGCCAGCATTGTTCCCACACTTGACCCAGCATGGCACCCACACTTCACCAAGTATAGCACCCACATTTCACCCACCATGACACTCACACTTCACCCAGCATTGCACCCACACTTCACCCAGCATGGCACCTATATTTCACCCAGCATGACACCCACACTTCACCCAGCATGGAACCCGAACTTCACCCAGCATGTCACTCACACTTCAACCAGCATGGCACCCACACTTCACCCAGCATGGCACCCACACTTGACCCAGCATCGATCCCACACTTCACCCAGAATGGCATCCCCACTTCACCCAGCATGACACTCACACTTCACCCAGCATTGTACCCACACTTCACCAAGCATAGCACCCGCACTTCACCCAGCATGGTACCTACACTTCACCCACTATGGCATCCACACTTCACCAAGCATAGCACCCGCACTTCACCCAGCATGGTACCTACACTTCACCCACTATGGCATCCACACTTCACGCAGCATGACTCCCACACTTCACCGAGCATGACACCCACACTTCACCCAGCATGGTATCCTCACTTCACCCAGCATGGTACCCACACCTCACCCAGCATGGCACCCACACTTCAAGCATAGCACCCACCCATCACAAATCATGACACCCACATATCACCCAGCATGACACCCACACTTCACCCAGCATGTCACCCACACTTCACCCAGAACAGCACCCGCACTTCACCAAGCATAGCACCTAAACTTCACCCATAATGACACACACACTTCACACAGCATGGCACCCACACTTAACCCAGCATGACACCTGCACTTCACCCAGCACATCACCCACACTTCACCCAGCATGGCACTCATACTTCACCCAGCATGGCACCCACACTTCACACAGCATGACACCTACACTTCACCTAGCATGTCATCCACACTTCATCCAGCATGACACCAACACTTCACCCAGCACGGCAACCGCACTTCACCCAGCATGACACCCACAATTCACCCAGCAAGGCACCCACACTTCACCCAGCATGGCATCCACACTTCACGCAGCATGACACCCACACTTCGCCCAGCATGACACCCACGCTTCACCCAGCAAGGCACCCACACTTCACCCTGCATGGCATCCTCACTTCACGCAGCATGACACCCATACTTCACCCAGCATGACACCCACACTTTACCCAGCAAGGCTCCCACACTTCACACAGCATGACACCCACACTTCACATAGCTTATCATCCACACTTCATCCAGCATGACACCTACACTTCACCCAGCGTGACACGCACACTTCACCCAGCGAGGCACTCATACTTCACCCAGCATGGCACCCACACTTCACCCAGCATGACACCCACACTTCACCCAGCAAGGCACCCACACTTCACCCTGCATGGCATCTACACTTCATGCAGCATGACACCCACACATCACCCAGGATGACACCCACACTTCACCCAGCATGTCACCTTCACTTCACCCAGCATAGCACCCGCACTTCACCCAGCATGGTACCCACACTTCAAGCGTGGTACACAAACTTCACCTAGCATGGTACCCACACTTCGCCCAGAATGGCATCCACGCTTCACCCAGCATGACACTCACAGTTCACCCAGCATGGTACCCACACTTCAACCTGCATGGAACCCACATTCCACCCAGCATGCCACTCACACATCGCCCGGCATGTCACAAACACTTCACCCAGCATAGCACCCGCACTTCACCCAGGTTGGCACCCACACTTCACCTAGAATGGCATCCGCACTTCACACAGTATTGTACCCACACTTCACACAGTATGGCATCAACACATCACTCAGCATGATACTCACACTTCTCACAGCATGACACCCACACTTCTCCGAGCATGGCATTCACACTTCACCCAGCATGGCACCCACACTTCACCAAGCATAGCACCTACGCTTCACCCATCATGATACCCACACTTCACCTAGCATGGTACCCACACTTCACCCAGCATGACACCTACACTTCACCCAGCACGGCGCCCGCACTTCACATAGCATGTCACTCACACTTCATCCAGCATGACACCGACACTTCACCCAGCATGACACACACACTTCACCCACCATGGCACCCACACTTCACCCAGCATGTCACCAACACTTCACCCAGCATGACATCCACACTTCACGCAGCATGACACCCACACTTCACCCACTATGGCACCCAAACTTCACCTAGCATTGTACCCACACTTGACCCAGCATGGCACCCACACTTCACCAAGTATAGCACCCACACGTCACCCATCATGACACCCACACTTCACCCAGCATGACACCCACACTTCACCCAGCATGGCACCCATACTTCACCAAGCATGACACCCACACTTCACCCAACATGGCACCCGAATTTCACCCAGCATGGCACTCACACTTCACCCAGCATGGCACCCACACTTCTTCCAGCATCTCACCCACACTTCACCCAGAATGGCATCCACATTTCACCCAGCATGACACTCACACTTCACCAAGCATGGTACCCACACTTCAACCAGCATGGAACCCACACTCCACCCAGCATGCTACCCACACATCACCCAGCATGTCACCCACACTTCACCCAGCATAGCACCTGCACTTCACCCAGGATGGCAACCACACTTCACCTAGCATGGCATCCACACTTCACACAGTATGGTACCCACACTTCACCCAGCATGGCACCCACACTTCACCCAGCATGATACCCACACTTCACCAAGCATTACACACACACTTCTCCGAGCATGGCACCCACACTTCACCCAGCATGGCACCCAGACTTCACCAAGCATAGCACCTACACTTCACCAATGATGACACCCGCACTTCACCCAGCATGGCACTCACACTTCATCCAGCATGACACCCACACTTCACCCACCATAACACCCACACTTCACCCAGCATGTCACCAACACTTCACCAAGCATGGCACCCACACTTCACTCAGCCTCTAACCACACATCACTCTGCATGGCACTCACACTTCACCCAGCAAGGCATCCACACTTCACCCACCAAGGCACCCACACTTCAACCAGCATGGTACCCGCACTTCAACCAGCATGGAACCCACACTCCACCCAGCATGCCACCCACAAATCGCCCGGCATGTCACCCACACTTCTCCCAGCATAGCACCCGCACTTCACCCAGGATGGCACCCACACTTCACCTAGCATGGCATCCATACTTCACACCGTATGGTACCCACACTTCACACAGTATGGAATCCACACTTCACCCAGCATGATACCCACACTTCATCCAGCTTGACACCCACACTTCTCCGAACATTGCACCCACGCTTCACTCAGCATGGCACCCACACTTCACCAAGCATAGCACAAACGCTTCACCCATCATGATACTCACACTTCAAATAGCATGGTACCCACACTTCACCCAGCATGACACCTACACTTCACCAAGCATGTCACCAACACCTCACCCAGCATGACACCCACACTTCACGCAGCATGACACTCACACTTCACCCACTGTGGCACGCACACTTCACCCAGCATTGTTCCCACACTTGACCCAGCATGGCACCCACACTTCACCAAGTATACCACCCACAAATCACCCATCATGACACTCACACTTCACCCAGCATGACACCCACACTTCACCCAGCATGGCACCCATATTTCACCCAGCATGACACCCCCATTCACCCAGCATGGATCCCGAACTTCACCCAGCATGGCACTCACACTTCAACCAGCATGGCACCCACACTTCACCCAGCATGGCACCCACACTTCACCCAGCATCGAACCCACACTTCACCCAGAATGGCATCCACACTTCATCCAGCATGCCACACACACATCACCCAGCATGTCACCTACACTTCACCAAGCATAGCAAGCGCACTTCACCCAGCATGGTACCTACACTTCACCCACAATGGCAGTCACACTTCACGCAGCATGGCTCCTACACTTCACCCAGCATGACACCCACACTTCACCCAGCATGGTACCCACACCTCACCCAGCATGGCACCCACACTTCAAGCATAGCACCCACACTTCACAAATCATGACACCCACATATCACCCAGCATGACACCCACACTTCACCCAGCATGTCACCCACACTTCACCCAGAATACCACCCGCACTTCACCAAGCATAGCACCTAAACTTCACCCATAATGACACCCACACTTCGCACATCATGGCACCCACACTTAACCCAGCATGACACCTGCACTTCACCCAGCACATCACCCACACTTCACCCAGCATGGCTCTCATACTTCACCCAGCATGGCACCCATACTTCGCACAGCATGACACCTACACTTCTCCTAGCATGTCATCCACACTTCATCCAGCATGACACCAACACTTCACCCAGCATGGCACCCACACTTCTCCCAGCAGGACACCCACAATTCACCCAGTAAGGCACTCACACTTCACCCTGCATGGCATCCACACTTCACGCAGCATGACACCCACACTTCGCCCAGCATGACACCCACGCTTCACCCAGCAAGGCACACACACTTCACCCTGCATGGCATCCTCACTTCACGCAGCATGACACCCATACTTCAGCCAGCATGACACCCACACTTTACCCAGCAAGGCACCCACACTTCACACAGCATGACACCCACACTTCACCTAGCTTATCGTCCACACTTCATCCAGCATGACACCTACACTTCACCCAGCATGACACGCACACTTCACCCAGCATGGCACTCATACTTCACCCAGCATGGCACATACACTTCACACAGCATGACACCCACACTTCACCTAGCATTTCATCCACACTTCATCCAGGATGACACCTACACTTCACCCAGCATGGCACCCACACTTCACCCAGCATGACACCCAAACTTCACCTAGCATTTCATCCACACTTCATATAGGATGACGCCTACACTTCACCCAGCAAGGCACCCACACTTCACCCTGCATGGCATCTTCACTTCACGCAGCATGACACCCACACTTCACCCAGCATGACACCCACACTTCACCCAGCATGTCACCTACACTTCACCCAGCATAGCACCCGCACTTCACCCAGCATGGTACCCACACCTCACCCAGCGTCGTACCCACACTTCACCTAGCATTGTACCCACACTTCACCCAGAATGGCATCCACACTTCACCCAGCATGACACAATTCACAAAGCATGGTACCCACACTTCAACCAGCATAGAACCCACATTCCATCAGCATGCCACCCACACATCGTCCGGCATGTCACCCACACTTCACCCAGCATAGCACCCGCACTTCACCCAGGATGGCACCCACACTTCACCTAGGATGGCATCCACACTTCACACAGTATGGTACCCACACTTCACACAGTATGGCATCCACACTTCACCCAGCATGATACTCACACTTCACACAGCATGATACCCACACTTCTCCGAGCATTGCACCCACACTTCACCCAGCATGGCACCCACACTTCACCAAGCATAGCACCTACACTTCACCCATCATGATACCCACACTTCACCTAGCATGGTACCCACACTTCAACCAGCATGACACCTACACTTCACCCAGCATGTCACTCACACTTCATCCAGCATGACACCGACACTTCACCCAGCATGACACACACACTTCACCCACCATGGCACCCGCACTTCACCCAGCATGTCACCAACACTTCACCCAGCATGACACCCACACTTCACGCAGGATGACACCCACACTACCCACTATGGCACCCACACTTCACCTAGCATTGTACCCACACTTGACCCAGCATGGCACCCACACTTCACCAAGTATAGCACCCACACTTCACCCATCATAACACCCACACTTCACCCAGCATGACACCCACACTTCACCCAGCATGGCACCCATACTTCACCCAGCATGACACCCACACTTCACCCAGCATGGCACCCGAACTTCACCCAGCATGGCACTCACACTTCACCCAGCATGGCACCCACACTTCACCCAGCATGGCACCCACACTTCACCCAGCATCGTACCACACTTCACCCAGAATGGCATCCACACTTCACCCAGCATGACACTCACACTTCACCCTGCATGTCACCAACACTTCACCCAGCACAGCACCCGTACTTCTCCCAGCATGGCTCTCACATTTCACCCAACATTGCACCCACATTTCACGAAGCATGATACCCGCACTTCACCTAGCATGTCACCCACGCTTCATCCAGCATGACACCCACACTTCACTCAGCATGACACCCACACTTCACCCAGCATGACACCCGCATTTCACCAAGCATCGAGTCTGTACTTCACCCAGCATGGCATCCACACTTCACGCAGCGTGACACCCACACTTCACCCTCTATGTCTCCCACACTCCACCCAGCATGGTACCCACACTTGACCCAGCATGGCACCCACACTTCACCAAGTATAGCTCCCACACTTCACCCATCATGACACCAAACTTCACCCAGCATGGCACCCCCACTTCACCCAGCAAGGCACCCACACTTCACCCAGCATGACACCCACACTTCACGAGCATGGCACCCGAACCTCACCCAGCATGGCACTCACACTTCACCCAGCATAGCACCCACACTTCACCCAGCATGGCACCCACACTTCAACTAGCATGGTACCCACACTTCACCCACAATGGCATCCACACTTCACCCAGCATGACACTCACACTTCACCCAGCGTGGTACCCACACTTTAACCAGCATGGAACTCACACTCCACCCAGCATGCCACCCACACATCACCCAGCATGTCACCCAGACTTCACCCAGCATAGCACCCACACTTCACCTAGCATTGCATCCACACTTCACGCAGTATGGTACCCACACTTCACCCAGCATGGAATCCACACTTCACCCGGCATGATACCCACACTTCACCCTGCATAACACCTACACTTCTCCGAGCATTGCATCCACACTTCACCCAGCATGGCTCCCACACTTCACCAAGCATAGCACCTACACTTCACCCATCATGACACCCACACTTCACCTAGCATGGCACCCACACTTCACCCAACATGACACCTACACTTCACCCAGCACGGCACCCGCACTTCACCAAGCATGGCACTCACACTTTATCCAGCATGACACCCACACTTCATCGAGCATAACACCCACACTTCACCCAGCCTTACACCCACACTTCACCCACAATTACACCCACACTTCACCCAGCATGTCACCAACACTTCACCCAGCATGACACCCACACTTCACTCTGCCTGTCACCACACATCACTCAACATGGCACCCAGACTTCGCCCAGCGTGGTACCCACACTTCACCTAGCATGGCATCGACACTTCACCTAGCATGGCACCCACACTTCTCCCAGCATGACACCCACACTTCACCCAGCATTACACCCACACTTAACCCAGCATGACACCCACACTTCACCCAGCATGACACCCACACTTCACCAAGCATGACACCCACACTTCACCCAGCATTACACCCACACTTCAAACAGTATGACACCCACACTTCACCCAGCATGACACCCACACTTCACCAAGCATGTCACCCACACTTCACCCAGCATTACACCCACACTTCACCCAGCATGACACCCACGCTTCACCCAGCATTACACCCACACTTCACCCAGCATTACACCCACACTTCACCCAGCATGACACCCACACTTCACCAAGCATGACACCCACACTTCACCAAGCATGACACCCACACTTCACCCAGCATGACACCCACACTTCACCCAGCATGGCACCCACACTTCACCCAGCATGACACCCACACTTCACCCTACATGACACCCACACTTCACCCAGCATGACACCCACACTTCACCCAGCATTACACCCACACTTCACCCAGCATGACACCCACACTTCACCAAGCATAACACCCACACTTCACCAAGCATGACACGCACACTTCACCCAGCATGACACCCACATTTCACCCAGCATGACACCCACACCTCAAACTTGACCTTAAAAACAAAGACAAAGACACACACACACACACACACACACACACACACACGCACATATATATATATATATATATATATATATATATATATATATATATATATATATATATATATATATATATATATATATATATATATATATATATATATATATATTATTATATATATGTATATGTATATATATATATATATATATATATATATATATATATATATATATATATATATATATATATATATATATATATATATATATATATATATATGTATGTATATGTATATATATAAACAAAACAACCACTGTGAAAGAATAGTGAAATTCCATGCGCTTTCGTGACTACTCACATTGTCAAGGAACTATGAAAGTAATACAACAAAGGAGGGCATGTAAAGAGTCTAGACAACACCTCATAATCACATCCCATAACAAAGAAACACCTGACACGCGTCTTTACCCGACTCATAAGAAAAGAGGAACACTGCAGTAGGTCCGCTGGCCCAACTAGACAGGTCCTCACGACATCCCACTAGCAAAATATTCTACCCAAGAATTAAGATTTAAAATTTTTCCCAATGTATTATTAAGTTCTTCCCAAATTCTATTATTTATAAATGAATCTAATTTATATAAACCAAAAGAAATATTCATATTATTTTCAAAACTGCTTTTTATGAAACAAGATTCAATTATATTCCTGTCGACCATGGACTTGCTTGATACTACTTTCTCAACTTTTTGAAAATCAATTGGATGGTTAAAATCTCTTACATGAATAAATAGAGCATTGGAATCTTGTCCAGTTCTAATGCTATATTTATGTTGTTTTAATCTAAGTTCGAGATTTTTACCAGTTTGAGCATAATAAACTTTATCGCAAATATTACAAGGAATCTTATAGACCCATCCATCAGCATTTTGGGGGGAATTCCTTATCAAAAGTTTTTTTTACTGTATCAAGATTTTTGAATAAAACTTTAATATTAAAAGTCTTAAGAAGAGAAGGCATATCAACCAAGTTTTCATGGTAAGGGAGAACCAACATATTTTTAGTTGAATAAGGCTGGTTGTCCCTTTTTGGATTGTAAAAAGTATTTCTAGCAACTTTAAAAGATTTATCAATTACATTTCTTGCGTATTTTAAATCATTACCTATTTCATAAATTTTGGATATTTCCTCATCTATGAACTCAGGACTACAAATTCGTAAAGCTCTCAAAAACATTGATGAGAAAACAGACAGTTTGACTCTATCTTGATGCGAAGAATAATAGTGGACATAGGAACAGTTATTTGTAGGTTTTCTGTAAATTTTAAATTTGAATTCATTATTACCCTTAATAATTAAAACATCTAGAAAAGGCAATGAGTTATTTTCTTGAAATTCAACAGCAAAGTTTATAGAATGGGCTAAGCTATTTAATTTTCCAAGAAAATGGTGTATATCTACATTTTTGGGCATAAGACACAAAATATCATCAACATATCTGAACCATTTAACTCTATTAGGGAGGATTGTGTTAAGGAACCTGGTTTCAAAAAATTCCATGTATAGGTTGCTAAGAACAGGTGAAAGAGGATTTCCCATTTCCATACCAAACTTCTGAGTGTAAAACTTATCATTAAATACAAATTTTGCATCAACAATGCAAAGTTTAATAAGTTTAATGATAGTAGGAACAAGTTTTTCAGATAAGAAACTTAATAAATCATCAAGAGTAACTTTCGTAAACAAGGAAGTAACATCAAAACTAACCATGTTAAAGTCATTTAAGTCAGTCAAGGAGCTTAATTTATCAACTAAATCTATGTTGTTTTTAACATTAAAGTTAGAAATTTTACCAACAATAGGGCTCAAAATATCAACAAGCCATTTGAATAATTTATACGGAACTGATCCTATGGATTGGATTCCCTGGTTTGTGTGTTTTTGTTAGTTCATACATGTAAGGTAAAGATGGATTAGTGGAAGTAAATTGTTTAATTAATTCATCTTTGCCTTTCAGTAGAAGTTTTATTGATTTATTGAAATTGCTGTTAAAGGTTTCTAAGGGATTCTTTCTAAGTTTAGAATAGGTTTCAGTATCATCTAAGACATTATTCATTTTTCCTTGGTAATCATTTTCTTTCATAATTACTATTGCATTTATTTTATTTGCTTTGGTAGGCGTAAATTTTTTTTATTATTAAGTGTATCATAAGACTTAAAGAATCTTTGAGGGCAATTGGGAATGTTTTGTTTTAACATAGAGCTATATACCGTTTTCTTACTAATATTAATTTCATCAGTGGATCGTATGGTCCAGGGGATTAAGGCGTCATGTGTTTTCGCCCACCATGAGGCAGGGTAAAGCAGCATGGGTTCGAGTCCTTGGCTAGTTCAATGTTGTTATTGATCAATATGAAGCATTTTCTGACATAATTTTTTTATCATAAATAAGTAAATTATAGTTTTAATCAAAACTACTGCAATATTTGACTTTTACAGGAGAAGTAACATGTATATATATTTTATAGGAGAAGTAACATGTATATATATTTTATAGGAGAAGTAACATGTATATATATTTTACAGGAGAAGTAACATGTATATATATTTTATAGGAGAAGTAACATGTATATATATTTTATAGGAGAAGTAACATGTATATATATTTTATAGGAGAAGTAACATATATATATATTTTACAGAAGTAACATCTATATATATATATTTTAGCTATAACTTGAAGTTTGTCAAGAAATGCTTCACCTGACACTGAGTCAAAATATACAGTCAAGTAACGCTACAGCAGATTTTTCTATATTTTTAATCATTTCACATATTTTTCTATATTTTTAATCATTTCACATATTTTTCTATATTTTTAATCATTTCACATATTTTTCTATATTTTTAATCATTTCACATATTTTTCTATATTTTTAATCATTTCACATATTTTTCTATATTTTTAATCATTTCACATATTTTTTGCAAAATCACATGAAAACTCCATTAAAATATTATGGAATGGTTCCCAAGATTTTTTTTAATAATACTTGAAACATTAAAAATTAAGAAAAATGTGCTAAAACGTTATAGTATAGCATATTTCTATGTAGAGTTGTATGAAGTATTTTCTGACTTACTAAAATTTTTACCCAAAATATGTAAATTTATAAACTTTTAATCAAAACTGCTGCCGAAATTGCTTTTTATTGGAAAATTACTGGAAAATTAGCTTGATCGTTAGCTCACTCAGCTCACACACTGAGGCCAGGAGTTCGAATCCCCGATATGGCTGGATAGCATTAGAACATAACATAAGAAAGACGGAGCACTGCAGCAGGCCTACTGGCTCATGCGAGGCAGGTCCAAGTCACCTCCCGGCCCATGCCACTGACGCAACCTAGTCAGGTCCAGGTCACATCCACTTAAGGAAGGAGCACGGCATCAGACCCACTAACACAAGCTAGTCAGGTCCAACTCACACCCACTCATGTATTTATGTAACCTATTTTTAAAACTACACAACGTCTTGCTTCTATGACTGTACTCGGGAGTTTGTTCCACTCATCCACATGTTCCACTCTTCACCAAACCAGTGCTTTCCTATATCCTTCACCAGTGTGAATTTTTCCAGCTTAAAACTATTGCTGCGAGTCGTGTCTTGAATAGACATTTTTAGCTCACTATTTACACCCCCTTTATTTATTCCTGCTTTCCACTTATACACCTCAAGGATTTCTGATACATGGGATCATCTTTGTTATCCTCCTCTGTACGTTTTCCAGTGCATTTATATCCATTCTATAATACGGTGACCAGAACTGAGCAGCATAATCTAAATGAGGCCTAACCAAGAATATATAGAGTTGAAGAACAACCTGAGGACTTCTATTATTTATACTTCTTTAAATGAAGCCAAGGATTCTGTTAGCTTTATTGCGAACACTTATGCACTGTTGTCTTAGTTTCAGATTACTGCTAATCAGAACTCCTAAATCTTTTTCGCAATCAGTAATATTAAGATCTACATTATTTATTTTACTCGTGGCATAGATATTCTCCACTTCTCCGACCTCTGCATCAGCCTATTCAAATCATCCTGGAGTGCTCTATTGTCCTTATTAGAATGAATTGGACGGTCTTTTTTGGTGTGATCAGCAAATTTGCTTATGTCGCTATTTATTCTCTCATCTATGTCTCTTATTTATTTATTTATTTGTTCATTATTATTATTATTATTATTATTATTATTATTATTATTATTATTATTATTATTATTATTATTATTATTATTATTATTATTATTATTATTATTATTGTTATTATTAACCTACCAACAAGGATGATCTTATAAACTTTTATCCACACCAAGACACCCGCACTAAAAGAGGAGTCCACATTGGCTTCTTCTTGAGAGCTCTTCGCATCTCCAGCCCTTGTTTTCTTGAAGAAGAATGTACCTACATAACACAAGCCTTTACACGTCTTCAGTTCCCATCTGTCTTCATCCGAGATTGCAGACTCAAGGCACAAGCTATCCTCAACAAACCGCCCATGGAACAGCCCCCTAAGCAGTTCACAGTGCTCCACTGTGGTGATGTTGCCACGAATATTAGCCGGGCACTTGCTATGAGTAACATTAATGTTTCCACCATAAACACATCATCTATCAAAGACCTCATTAGGAAATGCAGACCACACCTCTAATTTCTACAGCAGGCGTCTACACTATCCCCGGTGGATTCTGTCCCAAGAAATATGTAGGCGAGACAGGCAGAGATCTTGCAGTCCGCCTGAGTGAGCATCGAAATGCCTCTGACAGAGACGACGTAAGGTACGCCTGTGTCCTCCACAGAGACTCCACGGGGCATTTGATGAACTGGAATAAGGCACAACTCGTTCTCACCGAACCAGACCTCAGACGCCGACGGTGCCTAGAAGCCTCACTAATGGCCGTCACCGACACTTTACAACGTAACACTGGAAGCTACAAAATTTCAAAAACATTGGCATACATGATACTTAAGCACCACCAACCCAATAACACAGGAGTCACATGATTTCATCGTCTACCCGTCCTCATCCCAACATGACATTCTTCAGGTCACCGTGCATCACTCACACCTCACTCTCAGCCTATATATATAATGTCTTTCTATCTCTGTAGGTTAGAAGTGATCAAGGTCCCGGTACTGAAACGTTTTCTAATAAATATGTTATAGTGTTTGCTTACGTGTCTTTCTAAACCAACTTGTCGGTATTTATTACCAAGGTTTATACCATCTTGTCTGACCCTGCTACACACTATGGACATAGCATACAGAGAATACCTTTCTCACCTACTCAAAGCTAATAGTCTTCGAAACCGATAGAACTTCCTAGAAGACTGTCTTGCTGAGATGGTGGTACCACGGTCCATTCCTCGACAACTGACCACATCTAGACACCCTTTCTCTCCTGCTGTTTACGCCTACCTTAGAGAAAGCTCCGATTATCTGCGACATGCTCAGAAGAAAGCCTCATTACGTGCCGCTCAGATTCGTGCTTCACTTCCTACTCCTGACAGAAGAACGGCAGAAAATATACTCAGCCAAATTACCACTGCCAACATCCAACAGAAATTGAAGCTATCACGAAAACTACAAGACCTGTGCTCCAACAGCAAATGGAGCGAAATGGGACGACCAGAAATCATAAATAACTTATCTTCCTATACACTAACCGTCACCGAGACAGAAGCCCTCAGCCTAGGGCTCCAGTTTACTACCGGCATCAACAAGAAACATAATCTGGTGGATATGGTAACCAAGAACCAACCTTTTGGAGACTCCGAGTTTCAAAAAGACTTTGTCCAAGGAATCATCACTGCTGCAGCTACTGAGCCTTCAAGACCGGTCATTCCCAGAAGATACATCCAAGCACTCAGGGACTTGGCTAACAACGACGATATCATCATTACAACCGCTGACAAAGGAGGTGGTGTGGTGTTACTCGACACTGTCGACTTCAACAATAAAGTTTTAAATCTTCTCAGTGATGCCAACACATACCAGCCTATATCAGAATTAGTGCTATTTCAAAGTTCCCAGACATTTCTTCAAAAGGCTCGTAGCATCTTACGAAAATCAGAGCAAGGCAAAAAACTACTTAAACTTTTACCAGGTCAATCGAAACCAGCAAGCCTGTTTGGCCTTCCTAAGACACACAAGCCTGGCATCCAACTACGGCCTATCACTTCGGGCATAGGGAGTGCACCACACAGACTAGCCGGCCACCTTGCCAAATACCTTTCAGCGCTTCTGGGCACCATCAGTCAAGCTCACCTCAAACACTCAGGTGACCTCTGCCGAATTTCCAACCTGAATGTTAAAACAAAAGCATGGCTTCCTTCGATGTCACAGCCCTCTTTACCAACGTTCCTACTGACGCTGCAATCAACATTCTGAGACAGAGGCTCACTGAAAACCCCGACCTCCCTTTACCTCTTCTAGATTTCACCAGTCTAGTGGAACTTTGTGTTAATTTCATATTCTTCAAGTATCAGGACAACTGTTACAAACAGTGCTTTGGGATGGCAATGGGCAGCCCGCTCAGTGCTGTGCTTGCTAACCTCTTCATGAAAAATCTAGAGACAGAGAAATTCAGCACCCTCATTCCCAACACCGTTACCTGGCTAAGATACGTTGATGATATATTGGTTTTCTATCCGAGACGTCTCAATATTCAGGCCCTTCTCAACAAGATCAATGCAGTCGAACCATCAATAAAGTTTACACTTGAACTCGAAAACGATGGCAAACTTCCTTTCCTCGACGTTCTCCTGTGCAGATCTCCCGACAGTGACAAACTTCTCTTCAAAGTGTATAGAAAACCTACCAACAAGGACGATCTTATACAATTTTATTCACACCAAGACACCCGCACAAAAAGAGGAGTCTTCATTGGCTTCTTCTTGAGAGCTCTTCTCATCTCCAGCCCTTGTTTTCTTGATGAAGAATGTACTTATATAACACAAGAATTTACACGTTTTCAATTCCCATCTTTCTTCTTCCGAGATTGCAGACTCAAGGCACAAGCTATCCTCAACAAACCATCCATGGAACAGCCCCCTAAGCAGTTCATAGTGCTCCCATGTTGTGATGTTGCCACGAATACTCGCCGGGCACTTGCTGTGAGTAACATTAACGTTTTCACCATAAACACATCGTCTTTCAAAGACCTCAGTGACTACGAAACGCAGCCCCACACCTCTAACTTCTACAGCAGGCGTCTACACTATCCCCGGTGGATTCTGTCCCAAGAAATATGTAGGCGAGACAGGCAGAGATCTTGCAGTACGCCTGAATGAGCATCGAAATGTCTCTAACAGAGACGATGTAAGGTACGCCTGTGTCCTCCACAGAGACTCCACGGGGCATTTGATGAACTGGAATGAGGTACAACTCGTTCTCACCGAACCAGACCTCTGACGCCGAAGGTGCCTAGAAGCCTCACTAATCAACCCATACCCCCGGCCGGGATTGAACCCGCGGTCATAGAGTCTCAAAACTCCAGCCCGTCGCGTTAGCCACTAGACCAGCTAGCCACAATAAGATTCATCCAACTAGGTATATTTCTACACCTAGTTGGATGAATCTTATTGTGGCTAGCTGGTCTAGTGGCTAACGCGACGGGCTGGAGTTTTGAGACTCTATGACCGCGGGTTCAATCCCGGCCGGGGGTATGGTTTATTTGCAATCGTGTCATTACGATTTCTTAAGTCAAGCCTCACTAATCGCCGTCACAGACACTATACAACGTAACACTGGAAACTACAAAATTTCAAAAACATTGGCATACATGATACTTAAGCACCACCAACCCAACAACACAGGAGTCACATGATTTCATCGTCTACCCGTCCTCATCCCAACATGACATTTTTCAGGTCACCGTGCATCACTCACACCTCACTCTCCGACTATACATATAATGTCTTTCTATCTCTGTAGGTTAGAAGTGATCAAGGTCCCGGTACTGAAACGTTTTCTAATAAATATGTTATAGTGTTTGCTTACGTGTCTTTCTACACCATACATGATTGTAACATGTGTTTCTCCCATCACTGTCCCAGTCATATCCATCAGTTTACACTCATTACACTATTATCTCGCCTCATAATTTTCAATCTCCTGGTGATAGTTGACAACTTCTAACCGTCACGAATGATATTGCGATTTATTGTGCTCTTTGTATAAGCTTCCTTCCTTATTCTAATATATATTGTAGTGAGAAGTACATATTTCTTCAGCTAATGTAAAGTTACATAATTTTTGTGGTCAGTTATAGGTAATTCAGCTCAATATAACAAGTGAGAGTTAAAGTGTACTTACTGCTGTAGCGTCGTTACTTCGGTTATCCATTATGGGAATATTGTGGTCACTCTCTTGTTAAGTGAACAATGTAGCCTGAAGATTACACTTTACCGCAGAAGCAGTTAATTCATTGTGCACCTCACATCCATCCTGTGGATGGTAGCTCATGATCACATAAGAACACTAACAGCCTAGTAACTAGGTGATCACATAAGAACACTAACAGCCTAGTAACTAGGTGATCACATAAGAACACTAACAGCCTAGTAACTAGGTGATCACATAAGAACACTAACAGCCTAGTAACTAGGCCCCAAAACAGTTAACACAAGTACTTCTAAAATTATGAATACAATTGTCTCATCTGTTGTAGGGAAATTTAAGATATTTGCCTAATATACCGTATAAGTATCTTTCACTAATTAACATGATTCCGTGAAATATCACATTGTTAGAAACACTTGTACTAGCAGAAACCAGCGACATGCAGGTTGTGAGGCAGCACACCAGCAGCCACTGCCTCAGTAACTCAGGTTGTGAGGCAGCACACCAGCAGCCACTGCCTCAGTAACTCAGGTTGTGAGGCAGCACACCAGCAGCCACTGCCTCAGTAACTCAGGTTGTGAGGCAGCACACCAGCAGCCACTGCCTCAGTAACTCAGGTTGTGAGGCAGCACACCAGCAGCCACTGCCTCAGTAACTCAGGTTGTGAGGCAGCACACCAGCAGCCACTGCCTCAGTAACTCAGGTTGTGAGGCAGCACACCAGCAGCCACTGCCTCAGTAACTCAGGTTGTGAGGCAGCACACCAGCAGCCACTGCCTCAGTAACTCAGGTTGTGAGGCAGCACACCAGCAGCCACTGCCTCAGTAACTCAGGTTGTGAGGCAGCACACCAGCAGCCACTGCCTCAGTAACTCAGGTTGTGAGGCAGCACACCAGCAGCCGCTGCCTCAGTAACTCAGGTTGTGAGGCAGCACACCAGCAGCCACTGCCTCAGTAACTCAGGTTGTGAGGCAGCACACCAGCAGCCACTGCCTCAGTAACTCAGGTTGTGAGGCAGCACACCAGCAGCCACTGCCTCAGTAACTCAGGTTGTGAGGCAGCACACCAGCAGCCGCTGCCTGATTAACTCTTTCTGATAAGATAACTTTATCAAGGAAGTAGGAGAAGCACTATTTTCAAATTTGAATTTTGTCGCTGTCAATAAATTTTGATGCACATCTACCAACTTTTGTTATTATTATTATTAAAGATTCGCCGGTATTCTCCCGGCCCGGGCTTTTCCCAAGTGGTGGCCCGGCTTTGGCTCCCTCTTTAGGGAGTGTCTGAGACCTAAGTCTCCCATGGGAGGAGGCACAAGTACCTCCTCATCTTTGGGACCAACTGTCCCCAGGCCTAGCCACAAGCTAGGCCTCTCTGGTCTGCCATCCCCGCCCCAAGGGGGCTAATGGGAATGACAGTCTTATGAGCTAAAGGCTCGGGCTCAGGCACCTACCCTAAATGGGTTAGGCATGGTGTCGATGACCAACTTTTGTGTTGTCGAATCACATGAAGAAAAACTGATTTTTTTATAATAATTATTCTTTCAAATTATGGTTTTATCCCATTAAATAACAAAATAAAGTAATAAAAACAATATGAATGATTCATTTTACATTCACGTACTATTGTACAAGAATGTTATACAATACTAACATTCACGTACTATTGTACAAGAATGTTATACAATACTAACATTCACGTACTATTGTACAAGAATGTTATACAATACTAACATTCACGTACTATTGTACATGATGTTATACAATACTAACATTCACGTACTATTGTACAAGAATGTTATACAATACTAACATTCACGTACTATTGTACAAGAATGTTATACAATACTAACATTCACGTACTATTGTACATGATGTTATACAATACTAACATTCACGTACTATTGTACAAGAATGTTATACAATACTAACATTCACGTACTATTGTACAAGAATGTTATACAATACTAACATTCACGTACTATTGTACATGATGTTATACAATACTAACATTCACGTACTATTGTACAAGAATGTTATACAATACTAACATTCACGTACTATTGTACAAGAATGTTATACAATACTAACATTCACGTACTATTGTACATGATGTTATACAATACTAACATTCACGTACTATTGTACAAGAATGTTATACAATACTAACATTCACGTACTATTGTACAAGAATGTTATACAATACTAACATTCACGTACTATTATACATGAATGTTATACAATACTAACATTCACGTACTATTGTACAAGAATGTTATACAATACTAACATTCACGTACTATTGTACAAGAATGTTATACAATACTAACATTCACGTACTATTGTACAAGAATCTTATACAATACTAACATTCACGTACAATTGTAAAAGAATGTTATACAATACTAACATTCACGTACTATTGTACAAGAATCTTATACAATACTAACATTCACGTACTATTGTACAAGAATCTTATACAATACTAACATTCACGTACTATTGTACAAGAATCTTATACAATACTAACATTCACGTACTATTGTACAAGAATGTTACACAATACTAACATTCACGTACTATTATACAAGAATGTTATACAATACTAACATTCACGTATTATTGTACAAGAAAGTTATACAATACTAACATTCACGTACTATTGTACATGAATGTTATACAATACTAACATTCACGTACTATTGTACATGAATGTTATACAATACTAACATTCACGTACTATTGTACAAGAATGTTATACAATACTAACATTCACGTACTATTGTACATAATGTTATACAATACTAACATTCACGTACTATTGTACAAGAATGTTATACAATACTAACATTCATGTACTATTGTACAAGAATGTTATACAATACTAACATTCACGTACTATTGTACAAGAATGTTATACAATAATAACATTCACGTACTATTGTACATGAATGTTATACAATACTAACATTCACGTACTATTGTACATAATGTTGTACAATACTAACATTCACGTACTATTGTACAAGAATGTTATACAATACTAACATTCACGTACTATTGTACATAATGTTATACAATACTAACATTCACGTACTATAGTACAAGAATGTTATACAATACTAACATTCACGTACTATTGTACATAATGTTATACAATACTAACATTCACGTACTATTGTACAAGAATGTTATACAATAATAACATTCACGTACTATTGTACATGAATGCTATACAATACTAACATTCACGTACTATTGTACATAATGTTATACAATACTAACATTCATGTACTATTGTACAAGAATGTTATACAATACTAACATTCACGTGCTATTGTACATAATGTTATACAATACTAACATTCACGTACTATTGTACAAGAATGTTATACAATACTAACATTCACGTACTATTGTACATAATGTTATACAATACTAACATTCACGTACTATTGTACAAGAATGTTATACAATACTAACATTCACGTACTATTGTACAAGAATCTTATACAATACTAACATTCACGTACTCTTGTACAAGAATCTTATACAATACTAACATTCACGTACTATTATACAAGAATGTTATACAATACTAACATTCACGTACTATTGTACAAGAAAGTTATACAATACTAACATTCACGTACTATTGTACATGAATGTTATACAATACTAACATTCACGTACTATTGTACAAGAATGTTATACAATAATAACATTCACGTACTATTGTACAAGAATGTTATACAATAATAACATTCACGTACTATTCTACATGAATGTTATACAATACTAACATTCACGTACTATTATACATGAATGTTATACAATACTAACATTCACGTACTATTGTACAAGAATGTTATACAATACTAACATTCACGTACTATTGTACAAGAATGTTATACAATACTAACATTCACGTACTATTATACAAGAATGTTATACAATACTAACATTCACGTATAATTGTACAAGAAAGTTATACAATACTAACATTCACGTACTATTGTACATGAATGTTATACAATACTAACATTCACGTACTATTGTACAAGAATCTTATACAATACTAACATTCACGTACAATTGTAAAAGAATGTTATACAATACTAACATTCACGTACTATTGTACAAGAATCTTATACAATACTAACATTCACGTACTATTGTACAAGAATCTTATACAATACTAACATTCACGTACTATTGTACAAGAATCTTATACAATACTAACATTCACGTACTATTGTACAAGAATGTTACACAATACTAACATTCACGTACTATTATACAAGAATGTTATACAATACTAACATTCACGTATTATTGTACAAGAAAGTTATACAATACTAACATTCACGTACTATTGTACATGAATGTTATACAATACTAACATTCACGTACTATTGTACATGAATGTTATACAATACTAACATTCACGTACTATTGTACAAGAATGTTATACAATACTAACATTCACGTACTATTGTACATAATGTTATACAATACTAACATTCACGTACTATTGTACAAGAATGTTATACAATACTAACATTCATGTACTATTGTACAAGAATGTTATACAATACTAACATTCACGTACTATTGTACAAGAATGTTATACAATAATAACATTCACGTACTATTGTACATGAATGTTATACAATACTAACATTCACGTACTATTGTACATAATGTTGTACAATACTAACATTCACGTACTATTGTACAAGAATGTTATACAATACTAACATTCACGTACTATTGTACATAATGTTATACAATACTAACATTCACGTACTATAGTACAAGAATGTTATACAATACTAACATTCACGTACTATTGTACATAATGTTATACAATACTAACATTCACGTACTATTGTACAAGAATGTTATACAATAATATCATTCACGTACTATTGTACATGAATGCTATACAATACTAACATTCACGTACTATTGTACATAATGTTATACAATACTAACATTCATGTACTATTGTACAAGAATGTTATACAATACTAACATTCACGTGCTATTGTACATAATGTTATACAATACTAACATTCACGTACTATTGTACAAGAATGTTATACAATACTAACATTCACGTACTATTGTACATAATGTTATACAATACTAACATTCACGTACTATTGTACAAGAATGTTATACAATACTAACATTCACGTACTATTGTACAAGAATCTTATACAATACTAACATTCACGTACTCTTGTACAAGAATCTTATACAATACTAACATTCACGTACTATTATACAAGAATGTTATACAATACTAACATTCACGTACTATTGTACAAGAAAGTTATACAATACTAACATTCACGTACTATTGTACATGAATGTTATACAATACTAACATTCACGTACTATTGTACAAGAATGTTATACAATAATAACATTCACGTACTATTGTACAAGAATGTTATACAATAATAACATTCAAGTACTATTGTACATGAATGTTATACAATACTAACATTCACGTACTATTATACATGAATGTTATACAATACTAACATTCACGTACTATTGTACAAGAATGTTATACAATACTAACATTCACGTACTATTGTACAAGAATGTTATACAATACTAACATTCACGTACTATTGTACAAGAATCTTATACAATACTAACATTCACGTACTATTGTAAAAGAATGTTATACAATACTAACATTCACGTACTATTGTACAAGAATCTTATACAATACTAACATTCACGTACTATTGTACAAGAATCTTATACAATACTAACATTCACGTACTATTGTACAAGAATCTTATACAATACTAACATTCACGTACTATTGTACAAGAATGTTATACAATACTAACATTCACGTACTATTATACAAGAATGTTATACAATACTAACATTCACGTATTATTGTACAAGAAAGTTATACAATACTAACATTCACGTACTATTGTACATGAATGTTATACAATACTAACATTCACGTACTATTGTACAAGAATGTTATACAATACTAACATTCACGTACTATTGTACATAATGTTATACAATACTAACATTCACGTACTATTGTACAAGAATGTTATACAATACTAACATTCACGTACTATTGTACATAATGTTATACAATACTAACATTCACGTACTATTGTACAAGAATGTTATACAATAATAACATTCACGTACTATTGTACATGAATGTTATACAATACTAACATTCACGTACTATTGTACATAATGTTATACAATACTAACATTCACGTACTATTGTACAAGAATGTTATACAATACTAACATTCATGTACTATTGTACATAATGTTATACAATACTAACATTCACGTACTATTGTACAAGAATGTTATACAATACTAACATTCACGTACTATTGTACATAATGTTATACAATACTAACATTCACGTACTATTGTACAAGAATGTTATACAATACTAACATTCACGTACTATTGTACAAGAATCTTATACAATACTAACATTCACGTACTATTGTACAAGAATCTTATACAATACTAACATTCACGTACTATTATACAAGAATGTTATACAATACTAACATTCACGTATTATTGTACAAGAAAGTTATACAATACTAACATTCACGTACTATTGTACATGAATGTTATACAATACAAACATTCACGTACTATTGTACATGAATGTTATACAATACTAACATTCACGTACTATTGTACAAGAATGTTATACAATACTAACATTCACGTACTATTGTACATAATGTTATACAATACTAACATTCACGTACTATTGTACAAGAATGTTATACAATACTAACATTCATGTACTATTGTACAAGAATGTTATACAATACTAACATTCACGTACTATTGTACAAGAATGTTATAAAATAATAACATTCACGTACTATTGTACACGAATGTTATACAATACTAACATTCACGTACTATTGTACATAATGTTATACAATACTAACATTCACGTACTATTGTACAAGAATGTTATACAATACTAACATTCACGTACTATTGTACATAATGTTATACAATACTAACATTCACGTACTATTGTACAAGAATGTTATACAATACTAACATTCACGTACTATTGTACATAATGTTATACAATACTAACATTCACGTACTACTGTACAAGAATGTTATAAAATACTAACATTCACGTACTATTGTACATGAATGTTATACAATACTAACATTGACGTATTATTGTACATAATGTTATACAATACTAACATTCACGTACTATTGTACAAGAATGTTATACAATACTAACATTCACGTACTATTGTACATAATGTTATACAATACTAACATTCACGTACTATTGTACAAGAATGTTATACAATACTAACATTCACGTACTATTGTACATAATGTTTTACAATACTAACATTCACGTACTATTGTACAAGAATGTTATACAATACTAACATTCACGTACTATTGTACAAGAATCTTATACAATACTAACATTCACGTACTATTGTACAAGAATCTTATACAATACTAACATTCACGTACTATTATACAAGAATGTTATACAATACTAACATTCACGTACTATTGTACAAGAAAGTTATACAATACTAACATTCACGTACTATTGTACATGAATGTTATACAATACTAACATTCACGTACTATTGTACAAGAATGTTATACAATAATAACATTCACGTACTATTGTACAAGAATGTTATACAATAATAACATTCACGTACTATTGTACATGAATGTTATACAATACTAACATTCGTTCTATTGTACATATGTACATACAATATAACATTCACGTACTATAAGCCATATGTTAATTACAATACTAACATTCACATTCTGTACATATGTTATACATACTACATATTGCTATTGTACAGAATTATAATACAATTACCACATTCGTACTATTGTTGCAATGTTAATAATACTACGTTCGTACTATTGTACCAAGAAGATGTTATATACAATACTAACATTCTTGTACTGTTGTACATAAGATTGTTATACAATTAACTAACATTCGTTGCTAATTGGGAGATGTTAATGATACACAACGTTCACGTGCTGTTGTACGAATTATATACAATACTGCTATTCTGTATTGTACGAATGTTAATAACAATTACTAACATCGTACTAACCAACAGAATATGTATTAATACTGGACATCACGTTACTATTGTACATGAATTGTTATACAATAATGACATTCATTGCTAATTGTACATAATGTTGTATACTAACATCACGTTACTATTGTACAGATTATTCTACAATATAACATCACGTTACTGTGTTGCATAATGTTATACAGCGCGCATTTCACGTACAATTGTACAGAATGTTAATAACATCTGCTATTCATTGTGCATGAATGTTGTACAATAACAACATTCACGTTCTATTGTACATAATGTTATGCAATGCTAACATTCACGTACTTTATTGTACAGAATGTTTACATACAATACTAACATTCACGTACTATTGTACCAAGAATGTTTATACAATACTAACATTCACGTACTATTGTACATAATGTTCTACAATACTAACATTCGTACTATTGTACAAGAATGTTATACAATAACATTCACGTACTATTGTACAGGATGTTGCCTGAATAACATTAACATGCCTATTGTACGTAATGTTATACAATACTAACGTTGCGTGCTGTTGTACAAGAATGTTATACAATACTAACATTCACGTACTATTGTACAGAATATTTATACTAATCTGTGATGCGTGCAATTGTACAGAATGTTATACAATACTAACATTCACGTACTATTGTACATGAATGTTATCTAATCTTAACATTCACGTAATATTGTACAAGTGTTATAAAATACTAACATTCACGTGCTGTTGTACAAAATCTTTATAATATAACATTCAGGTACTATTGTGCAAGAGTGTTATACAATAACATTCACGTACTATTGTACATAATGTTTATACAATACTAACATTCACGTACTGTTGTACAAGAATGTTATACAATACCTTTATTCACGTACAATTGTACAAGAATGTTACTCTAATACTAACATTCACGTACTATTGTACAGAATGTTATCTGTCTCTTTTATTCACGTACTATTGTACAAGAATGTTATACAATACTAACATCACGTACAATTATTTTGGAAGTGTTACATACAATCTGTTTACTAATTCACGTACTGTTGTGCATGAATGTTATGCAATGCTAACATTCGTGATATTGTGCAGGTGTTGTAAAGATACTAACATTCACGTACTTTGTTGTACAAGAATGTTATACAATACTAACATTCAGGTACTATTGTACAGAATGTTATACAATACTAACATTCAACGTACTGTGTATAATGTTATACAATACTAACATTTCACGTTACTATTGTACAAAATGTTATACAATGCTAACATTCACGTACAATTGTACAGAATGTTACTCTAATTATAACAATTCACGTAACTATTGTTACAAGTGTTTATGCAATACCCAATTCGTGCTGTTGTAACCGGAGATGTTATTGCAATATAACATTCACGTTCTAATTGTAACCATAATGTTATACAATACTAACAATTCATGTAACTATTGTTACAGAATGTATACAATGTATTCATTCTATTGTGCATGTTGTGTACAATGCTAACGTTCGTTAGCACTATTGTACAAGAATGTTAATACAATAACTAACATTCACGTACTATTGTACAAGAATTGTTATACAATACTAACATTCACGAACTATTACAAGAATGTTATACAATTACTAACATTCCAACGTACTATTATTACTGTGTGTTATACAATACTAACATTCGTTACTATTGTACAAATGTTATACAATACTAACATTCACGTACTATTGTAACGTAATGTTATACAATACTAACATTCGTACTATTGTACAAGAATGTTATACAATACTAACATTCACGTACAATTGTACAGAATGTTATACAATATAACATTCACGTACTACTGTACAATAATGTTATACAATTACTAACATTCAACGTACTATTGTAACATGAATGTTATTACAATATTTGTTACGTACTTGTGTACATAATGTTATACAATACCTTTAATTCACGTACTATTGTACATAATGTTATACAATACTAACATTCACGTACTATTGTACAAGAATGGTTATATCTTTTAATAATTCACGTACTATTGTACATAATGTTATACAATACTAACATTCACGTACTATTGTTACAGAATGTTATACAATACCTTTATTCACGTAATTGACGTACAATGAATGTTATCTAATCTAATTCACGTAACTATTGTTACAGAAATGTTATACAATACTAACATTCAACGTTATGTTGTGCAAGAATGTTCTAATAACTGCTTTATTCACGTACTAATTGTACAAGAATGTTATACAATATAACATTCACGTACAATTGTTACAAAGAATGTTATACAACACTGTATTCATATATTGTACAAGAATATTTATACAATACTAACAATTCGTACTTATTGTACAAGAATGTTAATACATCTAACATTCTACGTACTATTGTACATAATATTTATACAATACTTAACAATTCACGTACTTATACAAGAATGTTATAATACTAACATTCTTACTATTGTACATAATGTTATACAATACTAGCGTTCGTACTATTGTACAGAATGTTATACAATAACTAACATTTCTTGTAACTATTGTTACATGAATTGTTATACAATACAACAATTCACGTATAATGTCCAAGAATAATTGTATCTAATACTAACATTAATACTTACTTGTACAAGAATGTTATACAATATAACATTCACGTACTTATTGTTACAAGAATGTTATACAATACTAACAATTCACGTACTTACTGTACAGAATGTTAATACAATAACTGACATTCACGTACTATTGTTACATGAATGTTATACAATCTGTTGTTCGTACTATTATACATAATGTTATACCAATTACTAACAATTCACGTAACTATTGTTACAGAATGTTGCTAATTGCAACATTCACGTACTATTGTGCATAATGTTATAATGTATTCATTACAATTGTACAAGAATGTTAATACAATTCTAACAATTCACGTTACTATTGTACGCCAGATAATACTTGTCTAACATTCACGTTCTATTGTACATAATGTTATACAATACTAACATTCGTTACTATTGTACAGAATGTATACAATACTAACATTCGTACTATTGTACATGAGAATGTTATACAATACTAACAATTCACGTACTATTGTACATGTGTTCTGCAATACTAACAATTCACGTTACTGTTGTACAAAATTGTTATACAAAATACTTAACATTCGCATTGCTAATTGTACAGAATGTTATAACAATATTAACATTAACGTACTGTGTATAATGTTATACAATATAACATTCACGTGCTATTAATATAAGTGATATCTTAATACAATAGCATTCAACGTACTGTGTTCGCAAATGTTATACAATACTAACACTCACGTACGATTGTGCAGAATGTTATGCAATAACTAACGTTCACGTACTGTGTGCATGAATGTTATGCAATAACTTCTTTTATTCGTAATATTGTACAAGAATGTTATAAATACTAACATTCCATTGCTGTTGTACAAGATTGTTTATACAATACTAACGTTCAAGTTGCTTATTGTACCGGGAAGTGTTAATACAATATAACATTCACGTACTATTGTACATAATGTTATACAATAACTAACATTCATTGCTATTGTTACAGAAGTGTTATACAATACTAACATTCACGTACCTAATTGTACAAGAATGTTATACAATACTAACATTCACGTACAATTGTACAGAATTGTTATACAATACTAACAATTCACGTACTTATTGTACATAGAATGTTAATAACTATCTCTTTATTCACGTAATATTGTACAGAATGTTATAAAATACTTCAACATTCACGTACTGTTGTACCCAAGAAATGTTATACAATACTAACATTCAGGTATTGTTACAAGAATGTTCATCTAATAATACTTAACAATTCATATATTGTTACATAATGTTATACAATACTATTCACGTACTATTGTACAAGAATGTTATACAATTACCTTATCAACGTACAATTGTACAAGAATGTTATACAATACTAACATTCATACTATTGTACAGATGTTATACAATACTAAACATTCATTTTTATTGTGTACATGAATGTATCTGTCTGTATTCGTAATATTGTACGAAAATGTTATAAAATTACTAGCAATTCGTACTGTTGTAACAAAGAATGTTATAATACTTGCATTTGGTACTATTGTACAGAATTGTTATACAATACTAACATTCATTACTATTGTACATAATGTTATACAATAACTAACATTCAACCGTTACTATTGTGCAAGAATGTTATACAATACTAACATTCACATTAACCTTGACCTACAGAAAGTTATACAATACTAACAATTCGTTACAATTGTACCAAGAATGTTTAATACAATATAACATTCACGTACTATTGCACATGAGATGTTATACAATACTAACATTCATAGTATTGTACAGAATGTTATTATGCTAACAATTCGTACTGTTGTAACAAAGAATGTTATATAATGTATCTTGGGTTACTATTGTACAAGAAAGTTATAATAACTAACATTCACGTACTAATTGTACATAATGTTGTACAATTACTAACATTCACATTAACTATTGTTACAAGAATGTTGTATACAATGCTTAACATTCATTGTACTATTAATGCAAGAATGTTATACAATACCATTTAATTCACGTACTTTATTGTACAGAATGTTTATAAGAATAATAACATTCACGGTACTATTGTACACGAATGTTATACAATACTTAATAACAATTCACGAACTATTGTTGCATAATGTTATACAATATTAACATTCACCGTACTACTGTTACAGAATGTTATAAAATACTAACATTCACGTACTAATTGTACATGAATGTTATAATCTAATTACTTTTATTGATATTATTGTACATAATGTTATACAATACTAACATTCACGTACTATTGTACAAGAATGTTATACAATAACTAACAATTCACGTTACTATTGCAAGAATGGTTATACAATATAACATTCACCGTACTAATTGTACAAGAATGTTATACAATACTAACATTCACCTACTAATAAAGTACATAATTGTTATACAATACTAACATTCACGTACTAATTGTTAACAGAATGTTATACAATACTAACATTCACGTACTATTGTACATGAAATGTTATACAATAATAACATTCACGTAATATTGTTACAAAATGTTTTAAAATGTATTCACGTATATTGTTACATAATTGTTATACAATACTAGTATTCACAGTATTATTGTACATAATGTTGTAATGCTAACATTCAACGTGCTATTGTTACAAGAATGTTATACAATATAACATTCACTATTGTACATAAATGTTATACAATACTTAACATTCGTACTATTGTACAAGAATGTTGTAATAATTAACATTCGTACTATTGTTACATAATTGTTATACAATACTAACATTCGTACTATTGTACAAGAATGTTATACAATTACTAACAATTCACGTAACTATTGTTACATAGATAGTTATCTGTCTGTATTCACGTAATATTGTACAAGAAAATGTTATAAAATACTAACATTCACGTACTGTTGTACAAAATGTTGTACAATAACCTTTATTCAGGTACTGTTATTTTAAGAATGTTGTACAATACTAACATTCACGTACTAATTGTACATAATGTGTTATACAATAACTAGCATTCAACGTTACTATTGTACAAGAATGTTATACAATAACTAACAATTCACGTACTGTGTACAAGAGAAGTGTACAATACTAACAATTCACGTACAATTATTACAGAATAACAATACAGTACTAACATTCACGTACTATTGTACATAGATGTTATCTTGTCTTCCCATTCACGTATGTGTACAGAATGTTATAAAATACTAGCAACATTCACGTACTGTTGTACAAGAATTGTTATACAATACTAACATTCAGGTACTAATTGTACCAAAGTTATACAATACTGAACATTCGTACTATTGTACATAATTGTTATACAATACTAGCAATTCACGTACTTATTGTACAGAATGTTAATACAATCTGCTAATTCACGTTACTATTGTGCATAATGTTGCTTTAATACTAACATTCATTGCTATTGTTCAAGAATGTTATACAATACCAATTCGTACTTATTGTACATGAATGTTAATAACAATATTAACATTCGTACTAATTGTACAAGAATGTTATACAATACTAACATTCACGTACTAATTGTACAAGAATGTTATTCAATAACATTCACGTACTATTGTACAAGAATGTTGTAATCTGTATTCACGTAACTGTGTACAATAGATATTTATACAATACTAACATTCACGTACTATTGTACAAGAATGTTATACAATACTAACATTCACGTACTATTGTACAGAATGTTATACAATACTTAACATTCACAATACTATTGTAACAGAATGTTATACAATACTAACATTCACATTACAATTGTACAGAATGTTATACAATACTAACATTCGTTGCTACTCAACACAGAATGTTATACAATATAACATTCACGTACTAATTGGCACTTGAATGTTATACAATACTAACATTCATGTACTATTGTACATAATGTTTATACAATGCTTGTTTTATTCACGTATGTGTTTTTATAATGTTATACAATGCTACTAACAATTCACGTTACTATTGTACAGAGATATTTATACAATACTAATATTCACGTACTAATTGTACATAATGTTATTACAATGCTAACATTCAACGTACTATTATTGCAAGAATGTTATTACAATACTAACATTCATAATATTATTTTGTAGATTGTTATACAATGCTAATTCACGTACTATTGTACCAAGATATATTAATACTAACATTCGTTACTATTGTACCAAGAATGTTATACAATACTAACATTCACGTACTGTTGTACAAGAATGTTTATACAATACTAACAATTCACGTTACAATTGTACAGAATGTTATACAACACTAACAATTCAATGTGCTATGTTTCAGTGTTAATACAATACTTAACATTCACGTAACTGTTGTACAAGAATGTTGTAACAATACTTAACATTCACGTACTGTTGTACATAATGCTATAATACTAACATTTACGTACTAATTGTACAAGAATTGTTATACAATACTAACATTCACGTACTAATTACATAATGTTATAACAGTTACTAACATTAAAGTACTATTGTACAAGAATGTTATACAATACTTAACATTCTTGTACTAATTGTACATAGATATTTATACAACTCTGTTTATTCACGTACTATTGTCCAGAATTGTTATACAATACTAACATTCAACCGTGCTAATTGTTACATGTTGTACAATAACTAACATTCACGTATATTGTACAAGAATGTTATATAATGCTTTTAATTCACGTACTACACAGCAAAAGAGAAGTGTTATTACGATGCCTGACAATTCACGTAACTATTGTTACATGGATATTTATACAATACTGACATTCACGTACTAATTGTATAATGTTATACAATTACTAACATTCAACGTACTATTGTACAGAATGTTATATAATACTAACATTCACGTACTATTGTACATGAATGTTATACAATATAACAATTCACGTAATTATTGTACAAGAATGGTAATATAACCTTTATTACGTACTGTTACAGAATGTTATTGCAATACTAACATTCAGGTACTAATTGTACAAGAAAGTTTATACAATACTAACATTCACGTACTATTGTGTAATGTTATACAATACTAACATTCACGTACTATTGTACAGAATTGTTATACAATATAACATTCACGTACTAATTGTACATAATTTTTATACAATACTAACATTCAACGTACTATTGTTACAAGATGTTTATACAATTACTAACCATTCACGTACTATTGTACGCATTGGATATTTATACAATATAACATTCAACGTGTACTATTGAACAAGAATGTTATACAATACTAACATTCAACGTTGCTATTGTACAAGAATGTTATTCAATACTAACATTCACGTACTATTGTGTTGCCCAAGAATGTTATACAATATAACATTCACGTACAATTGTTACAGAATGTTGTATACAATACTAACATTCAATGTACTATTAATTGCAAGTGTTATGTAATATTAACATTCACGTACTATTGTACAGAATGGTTATTCAATACTAACATTCACGTTACTATTGTTCAGAATGTTGTACAATAACTATTTTATTCAGTAACTATTGTACCATGAATGTTATACAATTATAACATTCAACGTACTATTGTAACAAAGAATGTTACTTCTAATGTATTCGTACTATTGCGCAGTTGTTATACAATACTAACATTCAACGTACTATTATTTCAAGAATGTTATGCAATACTAACATTGTTCACGTACAATTGGTACAAGAATGTTATACAATACTAACAATTCACGTTACTGTACAGAATGTTATACAATATAACATTCACGTACTGTGTACAATGAATGTTGCTCTAATATTAACATTCGTACTAATTGTACATAATGTTGCCACAATACTAACATTCACGTTACTATTGTACATAATGTTATACAATATAACATTCACGTACTATTGTACAAGAATGTTATACAATATAACATTCACGTACCTATTGTACATAATGTTATACAATAATAACATTCACGTTACTATTGTACAGAGATGTTATACAATAATGTACATTCACGTACTATTGTATATGTTATACAATGCTATTATTTCGTACTAATTGTACAAATGTTATAACAATATTAACATTACTTCTTGTGCATGAATGTTATACAATACTAACATTCACGTAATATTGTGCCAAGAATGTTTATAAAATTACTAACATTCACTGTGCCTATTTGTGAGATGTTATAACAATTACTAACATTCAGGTACTATTGTTACAAGAATGTTTATACAATACTAACATTCACATTACTATTGTATAATGTTATACAATACTAACATTCTTACGTACTATTGTACAAGAATTGTTATTCAATATATTCATTCATGTTATTATTTAGAAGAATGTTATACAATTACTAACAATTCACGTAACAATTGTTACAAAGTGTTGTGTCTCTATTCTGTGTACAAGAATGTTGTATACAATACTAACATTCACGTATATTGTACAGAATGTTATACAATACTAACATTCACGTTACTATTGTACACAATTGTTTATACAATACTAACAATTCACGTACTTATTGTACAAGAATGTTATAACAGTAATACTTAACATTCAGTACTATTGTACGCAAGAATGATTATACAATACTAACAATTCACGTTACTGTACAAGAATGTTATACAATACTAACATTCGTACTATTATTACAAGAATGTTGCTAAATGTATAACAATTCTGCTATTATAAAGAATGTTCAATACAATATAACATTACATTACCAATTGTACCAGAGATGTTATACAATACTAACATTCACGTACTAACTGTTACCAAGATGTTATACAATACTAACAATTCACGTTACTATTGTATGAATGTTATACAATCTTCTATTCACGTACTGTGTGCATAATGTTATACAATACTAACAATTCGTACTTATTGTACTTAATGTTAATACAATAACTAGTATTCACGTACTATTGTTGCAGAATGTTTATACAATTGCTTCTTTTATTCATGCTAATTGTAACGTGTGTTATACAATTAATAACATTCAACGTACTGTTATTTTAAAGTGTTATACAATAATAACATTTCACGTTAACTATTGTACATAATTGTTTATACAATACTAACATTCACGTACTAATTGTTACAGAATGTTAATACAATGCTAACATTCACGTACTATTGTACAATGAATGTTATACAATACTTCTTATTCTTCATGTGTGTACAAGGAATGTTATAAAATACTAACATTCGTACTGTTGTCACAGAATGTTATACAATAACTTACTCCAACATTATATACTGTACATAAGTTGCTCACAATACTAACAAATTCACATTGTACTTGTACATGGAGATGTTATAACATTACTAACATTGACGTACTATTGTACATAGAATGTTATACAATACTAACATTCACGTACTATTGTACAAGGAAGAATAATTATACAATACTAACATTCACGTACGTATTATTGCTAAAGTATGTTATACAATACTAACATTCACGTACTATTGTACAGAATGTTATACAATACTAACATTCACGTACTATATTGTATTCAGAATGTTATACTAATACTAACATTCACGTAACTAATTGTACAGAATGTTATATCAATACTAACATTCACGTACTAATTGTACATTGAATGTTATACAATACTAACATTCAGTACTATTGTACAATGAATGTTATACATACTAACATTCACGTATATTGTACAAGAATGTATACAATACTAACATTCACGTACTATTGTACATAATGTTGTTACAATACTAACATTCGTACTATTGTACATAATGTTATACAATACTAACATTCGTACAATTGTACAAGAATGCTATACAATACTAACATTCACGTACTACTGTACAAGAATGTTATAAAATACTAACATTCACGTACTATTGTACATGAATGTTATACAATACTAACATTGACGTATTATTGTGCGCAATGTTTATACAATACGCATTCACGTACTATTGTATAATGTTATACAATGCAACATTCACGTACTATTATTTTTAAGAGATGTTATACAATACTAATATTCACGTACTGTGGTACATAATGTTATACAATAACATTCGTACTGTTGTGCAAGAAGTGTTATACAATAACATTCGTACTATTGTGCCTTGAATGTTATACAATACTAACATTCACGTGCTATTGTACAGAATGTTATACAATACTAACATTCACGTACTATTGTACAAAAGTATTTATACAATACCCTAACATTCGTACTATTGTACAAGAATGTTGTAATATAACATTCACGTACAATTGTGCAAGAATGTTATACAATACTAACTTTATTCACGTACTTTACTGTACAAAGAATATATTTATACAATATAACATTCGTACTATTGTACATGAATGTTATACAATATAACATTCATACTATTGTACTTGTAATGTTATACAATACTAACATTCACGTACTATTGTACATAATGTTATACAATACTAACATTCACGTACTATTGTACAAGAATGTTATACAATACTAATATTCACGTACTATTGTACATAATGTTATACAATACTAACATTCACGTACTATTGTACAAGAATGTTATACAATACTATTTATTCGTAATATTGTACTATGATGTTATACAATACTAACATTCACGTACTATTGTACAAGAATGTTATACAATACTAACATTCACGTACAATTGTACAGAATGTTATACATTACTAACATTCACGTACTACTGTACAGAATGTTATACATACTAACATTCACGTACTATTGTATGAATGTTATACAATAACATTCACGTACTATTGTACACATAATGTTATACAATACTAACATTCACGTACTATTGTACATAATGTTATCTAATACTAACATTCACGTACTATTGTACAAGAATGTTTATACAATACTAACATTCACGTACTATTGTACATAATGTTTTACAATAATAACATTCACGTACTATTGTGTACAAGAATGTTATACCAATAATATTTCATTCACGTACTATTGTACATAATGTTATACAATACTAACATTCACGTACTATTGTACAGAGATATTTGTAATATAACATTCGTACTATTGTACATGAATGTTATACAATAACATTCACGTAATGTGTACAAGAATGTTTATAAAATCTGCTAACATTCACGTACTGTTGTACAAGAATGTTATATAATACTAACATTCAGGTACTATTGTACAGAATGTTATACAATCTCTTTATTCACGTACTATTGTACATAATGTTATACAATACTAACATTCACGTACTATTGTACAGAATGTTATACAATATAACATTCACGTATAATTATTGCAAGAAAGTTTATACAATACTAACATTCGTACAATTGTAGATATTTATACAATATATAACATTCACGTACTATTGTACATGAATGTTATACAATATATTTATTCATGTGTTGTACAGAGATATTTATAAAATACTAACATTCACGTACTGTTGTGAAATGTTATACAATATAACATTCAGGTACGTGTACGAAAGTTATACATAATCTTAACATTCACGTACTATTGTACATAATGTTATACAATGCTAACGTTACGTACTGTTAATACAGAATGTTACATCTAATAACATTCACGTACTATTGTGCGTAATGTTATACAATGCTAACATTCTATACTATTGTACAAGAATGTTATACAATATATTATTCACGTACTATTGTACGCTGAATGTTATACAATATAGCATTCGTGCTATTGTGCAGAGATGTTATACAATACTAGCATTCACGTATATTGTGCAAGATGTTCAGTACTAACATTCACGTACTGTTGTACGAATGTTATACAATACTAACATTCACGTACTGTGTACATAGATATTTATACAATAACATTCACGTACTATTGTGCAAAGAATGTTATACAATATGTATTCACGTACTATTGTACAAAGAATGTTATACAATACTAACATTCACGTACTATTGTACAGAATGTTATAATAACATTCACGTACAATTTATTTTAAAGATGTTATACAATGCTTTTATTCGTACTACTGTACAAGATATTTATACAATACTAACATTCACGTACTGTACATGAAGATGTTACATACAAATACTAACATTCACGTACTATTTAGTACATAATGTTGCTATTATAAAATTCACGTACTATTGTACATAATGTTATACAATATCGCGTTCACGTACTATTGTACAAGAATGTTATACAATACTAATATTCACGTACTATTGTGCATAATGTTATGTCTAAATTCGTACTGTGTGCAAGAATGTTTATACAATATAACATTCACGTATGTGTGTGAATGTTATACAATACTATTATTCATGCTATTGTACAAGAATGTTGCTAATATAACATTCACGTACAATTCTTTTAAGAATGGTATACAACACTAACATTCACGTACTATTGTACAAGGAATGTTATACAATACTAACATTCGTACTGTACATAATGCTGCTATTACTAACATTACATTACTGTTGTACAGAATGTTATACAATACTAACATTCATATTACTATTATTATAATGTTGTACAATATAACGTTCGTACTATTGTACAAGAATGTTATACAATACTAACATTCTTGTACTATTGTACATGAATGTTATACAATACTAACATTCACGTACTATTGTCCAAGAATGTTGTATAATATAGCAGTATTCACGTACTATTGTACAAAGAATGTTATACAATGCTGTATTCACGTACTGTACAGAATGTTTATGCAATACTAACATTCATGCTTTACTGTAAAAAGAATGTTATACAATACTCTAACATTCACATACTATTGTATGAATGTTATACAATACTTCTAACATTCGTACTATTGTACATAATGTTAACCACAATATATTTTACATTCGTACTATTGCACATGTGTATACAATACTAACATTCACGTACTATTGTATGAATGTTATACAATACTAATATTCACGTACTATTGTACACCAATGTTGTACAATATAACATTCACGTACTGTGTACAAAGAATGTTATACAATACCTAACATTCACGTAATATTGTACATGGAATGTTATACAATACTAACATTCACGTGCTGTTGTACAAGGAATGTTGTAATACTAACATTCACGTACAATTGTACCAGAATGTTATACAACACTAACATTCATACTATTGTACAAGAATGTTGTACAATACTAACATTCGTACTATTGTACAAGGAATGTTGTATACAATATAACATTCACGTACTATTGTACATAATGCTATACAATACTAACATTTACATTACTAGTGGCCACCAGAATGTTGCTAATCTGTACATTCACGTATGTGTACATAATAACATAATACTAACGTTCACGTGCTGTGTACCAAGAATGTTATACAATACTAACAATTCTTGTACTATTGTACATGAATGTTATCTAATATAGCATTCACGTACTATTGTCCAAGAATGTTATGTACTAACATTCATGTACTATTGTACAAGGAATGTTATACAATATAACATTCACGTACTATTGTACAGAATGTTATACAATACTAACATTCATGTACTACTGTGAGATGTTTATACAATACTAACATTCATTGCTATTGTACATGAATCATTATACAATATGACATTCACGTATACGTTTGTAATGTTATACAATTTAACATTCACGTGCTATTGTACAAGAATGTTATATAATATAACATTCACGTACTATTGTACATGGATATTTATACAATACTAACATTCACGTAATGATATTTATTGCAAAGAATGTTATAAAATATAACATTCACGTACTGTTGTACCAAGAATGTTATACCAAATACTAACATTCAGTTGCACATTGGCCTCAGAAAGTTATACAATACCCGCATTCACGTACTGTGTGCATAATGTTGTACAATGCTCTTTTGTTCACGTACTGTTGTACAGAATGTTATACAATACTAACATTCGTCACTGTGCCAATGTTGTACAATGCTAACATTCGTACTATTGTACAAGAATGTTATACAATACTAACATTCGTACTATTGTACATGAATGTTATCTGTCTTTGTTCACGTACTATTGAATGAATGTTATACAATACTAACATTACGTACTATTATTGCAAGGATGTTATTCAATATAGCATTCACGTACTATTGTACAAGAATGTTATACCAATACTAACATTCCACGTACAATTGTACGAATGTTATACAATACTTACTAACATTCATGTACTATTGCAAAGGAATGTTATACTGTCTAACATTCACATTACTATTGTACAAGAATGTTATACAATAATAACTATTCACGTACTATTGTACATAATGTTATACAATACTAACATTCATACTATTGTATAATGTTATACAATACTAACATTCACGTTATACTATTGTACAAGAATGTTATGCAATACTAACATTCATACAATTGTACAAGGAATATTATAATAATACTAACATTCACGTATTATTGTACAGAATGTTTATACAATACTAACATTCACGTACTATTGTACAAGAATGTTATACAATACTAACATTACGTACTATTGTACAGAATGTTATACAATACTAACACCACGTCTGTGTACCAGATGTTATACAATACTAACATTCACGTACTATTAGTCAAGAATGTTATACAATACTAACATTACGTGCTATTGTACAGAATGTTATACAATACTGGCATTCGTACTATTGTACAAGAATGTTATACAATACTAACATTCACGTACTATTCTGTAAGGGTGTTTATACAATCCTGACATTCACGTATATTGTACCAAAAGAATGTTATACAATACTGACATTCACGTACTATTGTGCATGTGTTATACAATGCTAACATTCACGTACTGTTGTACAGGAGATGTTTATACAATACTAACATTCGTACTTGTACCATTGTAATGTTATACAAATCTAACATTCACGTACCAATTGTACAGAATGTTATACAATATAACATTCACGTGCTAACGTTGTACATAGATGTTATACAATACTAACATTCGTACTATTGTACATAATGTTATACAATACTAACATTCGTACTATTGTACACAGATGTTATACAATACTAACATTCACGTACTGTTGTACAGAATGTTATACAATACTAACATTCACGTACTATTGTACGAATGTTATACAATACTAACATTCGTACTATTGTACATATGTTGTCAATACTAACATTCGTAATATTGTTCAAGAATGTTATAATACTAACATTCATACTATTGTACAAGAATGTTATACAATACTAACATTCACGTACAATTGTACAAGAATGTTATACAATACTAACATTCACGTACTATTGTACATGAATGTTATACAATACTAACATTCGTAATATTGTACAGAATGTTATAAAATACTAACATTCACGTACTGTTGTACAAGAATGTTATACAATACTAACATTCAGGTACTATTGTACAAGAATGTTATACAATACTAACATTCACGTACTATGTACATAATGTTAATGCAATACTAACATTCACGTACTATTGTACAAGAATGTTATACAATACTAACATTCACGTACTATTGTACAAGAATGTTATACAATCTAACATTCATTCCGTACAAGTTGTACAAGAATTGTATGTTATACAATAACTAACATTCACGTACAATTGTACAAGAATGTTATACAATATAACATTCACGTACTGTGTACATGAATGTTGTATACAATAATCTGCTGTTACTTAACGTACTATTGTACATAATGTTATACAATACTAACATTCACGTACTATTGTACAGAATGTTATACAATACTAACATTCACGTGCTATTGTACAAGAATGTTATACAATACTAACATTCGTACTATTGTACATAATGTTATACAATACTAACATTCACGTACTATTGTACATGGATGTTATACAATATAACATTCACGTACTATTGTACATAATGTTATACAATACTAACATTCACGTACTATTGTACAAGAAGTTATTATCTGTGATGCTATACACCAAGAATGTTATACAATACTAACATTCACTATTGTACAAAGAATGTTATATACTAATAACATTCGTACTATTGTACAAGAATGTTATACAATACTAACATTCGGTACTGTTGTACAAGAATGTTATACAATCTCTTCTTCGTACTATTGTACAGAATGTTTGTAATGCTAACATTCACGTACTTATTGCACAAGGAATGTTATACAATACTAACATTCACGTACTATTGTACAAGTATGTTATACAATACTAACATTCACGTACAATTGTACAAGAATGTTATACAATATAACATTCACGTACTATTATTGCATGAATGTTTATACAATACTAACATTCACGTAATATTGTACAAGAATGTTATAAAATACTAACATTCATGCTGTTGTACAGAATGTTACACAATTACTAACAATTCACGTAACTATTGTACAGAATGTTATACAATTACTAACATTCACGTACAATTGTACAAGAATGCTATACAACAACTAACATTCTGTAACTATTGTTACAGAATGTTATCTATCTAACATTCACGTACTTATTGTACAAGAATGTTATACAATACTAACATTCACGTTACTATTGTACATAATGTTTATACAATACTAACGTTACGTTACTATTGAACAAAGATATTTATACAATATAACATTCGTACTAATGTACGCAATGTTATACAATAATAACGTTCACGTACTAATTGTACAGAATGTTATAACAATACTTAACATTCTTGTACTATTGTACGCCAGATATTATCTAACAATTCCACGTTACTATTGTCAGAATGTTATAACAATACTTAACATTCGTAACTATTGTTACAAGAATGTTATACAATACTAACATTCATTACTTGTAGAAGAATGTTATACAATATAACATTTCACGTACTACTGTACAGAATGTTATACAATGCAACATTCACGTACTATTGTACATGAATGTTATACCAATACTGAACATTCGTACTATTGTATAATGTTATACAATACTAACATTCACATACTATTGTACAAGAATGTTATACAATTACTAACATTCGTAACTGTGTGCATAATGTTATAACAATACTTAGCATTCCGTACAATTGTACCAAGAATTGTTATACAATTCTAACATTCACGCATAATTGTTGAATGTTATACAATACTAACAATTCACATTCTATTGTAACATAATGTTATTACAATGCTAACATTCACGTACTTGTGTACACCCAAGGATGTTATACAATTACCTAACATTCAACGTACTGCGTACGAATTGTTATACAATGCTAACATTCAATGCTTATTGCGCGTAGGCTAACGTACTAACATTCACGTGCTATTGTACAGAGAATGTGGTAATCACTAACATTCACGTACTAATTGGTACCAAGAATGTTATACAATACACATTAACATTGCTATTGTACATAATGTTATACAATATACTAACATTCACGTACTATTGTACACCAAGAATGTTATACAATACTAACATTCACGTATGTACAAAATGTTATACAATACTAACATTCGTACAGTAATGCAAGAATGTTATACAATAACTAACATTCAACGTACTATTGTTACATAGAATGTTATACCAATACTAACATTCACGTAATACGTACCAGAATGTTATACAATACTAACATTCTTGCGTTACTGTTGTACAGGTATTATTGCAATACTAACATTCAGGTACTTATTGTACAGAATGACCATACAATAACTAACATTCACGTACTATTGTACATAATTGTTATACAATACTAACCAATTCACGTACTTGTACAAGAATGTTAATACAATACTAACATTCACGTACAATTGTACAAGAATGTTATACAATACTAACATTCATGGCTAATTGTTACAGAATGTATACAATTACTAACATTCACGTAACTATTGTACAGAATGTTATACAATATTACTAACATTCATTAATGGCCAATTGTGCAAGAATGTTATACCATAACTAATATTCACGTACTATGTTGTACATAGAATGTTATACAATAACTAACATTCAACGTAATGTTGTTACAAGAATGTTATAAAATACTAACATTCGTTGCTGTTATTACCAAGAATGTTATACAATTACTAACCAATTCAGGTAACAATTGTTACAGCGTTATACAATACTTAACATTTCGTACTTTAATTGGTACATAATGTTATACAATACTAACATTCACGTACTAATTGTACAAGAATGTTATACAATACTAACATTCACGTTACAATTGTACAAGAACATTAATAACAATTGCTGTATTCACGTACTATTGTACAAGAATATTTATACAATACTAACATTCGTACTGTGTACAAGAGAGATATTTATACAATATTCTAACAATTCAACGTTCTGTTATACATAATGTTATACAATACTAACATTCACGTACTATTATGTACCTGTAATTGTTATACAATACTAACATTCAATGTACTTATTGTACAAGAATGTTATACAATACTAACAATTCACGTTACTGTACAAGAATGTTTATACAATACTAACATTCACGAACTATTGTACCAAGAATGTTATAAATGCTAACAATTCGTTACTGTGTACATAATGTTATACAATACTAACATTCGTGCTATTGTAACAAGAATATTTATTACAATACTAACATTCGTACTATTGTATAATTGTTATACAATAACTAACATTCAACGTTACTATTGTACAAGAATGTTATACAATACTAACATTCATTGTACAGTTGTATAGAATGTTATACAATACCAACATTAACGTACTTACTTGTACAATAATGTTATACAATGGCTAACATTCCACGCTAATTGTTACATACAATGTTATGTCTAACATTCACGTACTTATTGTATAATGTTAATACAATACTAACAATTCACGTAACTATTGTACAATATTTATACAATACTAACATTCCATATACTATTGTACAGAATGTTATACAATACTTAACATTCCCGTACTATTGTACAAAGGGAATGTTATACAATTACTAACATTGCGAACTTCTTGTTACAGGAATGTTGCCACAATACTAACAATTCATTACTATTGTACATAATGTTGTATACAATACTAACATTCACGTACCTATTGTACAAGAAGTGTTATACAATACTGAACATTCACGTACTATTGTACATAATGTTATACAATACTAACATTCACGTACTATTTGTACCAAGAATGTTATACAATACGAACATTCACGTACAATTGTACAAGAATGGTTATACCCAATACCTGTATTCACGTGCTACCTTACAATGTGTTTATACAATACTAACATTCCACGTACTATTGTACATGGATAATGTCTAATCTAACATTCACGTACTAATTGTACATAATGTTAATGCAATTACTAACATTTTCATTGCTATTATGCATAATGTTATTGCAATACTAACAATTCACGTAACTATTGTTACAAGAATTGTTATACAATACTAATATTCATACTATTAATGCATAATGTTATACAATTACCTTCAACTTATTCACGTACTATTGTACCAGAATGTTATACAATACTTAACATTCATGCTATTGTACAAGAATGTTATACAATATAACAATTCACGTTACTATTGTACAGAATATTATTACAATACTTAACATTCGTAATTGGTACCAGAATATTATACAACAACTAACATTCAATGTGCTAATTGACACAAAATATTTATACAATAACATTCACGTACTTATTGTACAAGAATGTTATACAATACTAACATTCACATTGCACTATTGTACATAATGTTATACAATACTAACATTCACGTACTATTGTACAAGAGATGTTATACAATACTAACATTCACATGCTATTGTACATAATGTTATACAATACTAATGTTCATTGTACTAATTGTACAAGAATGTTATACAATACTAACATTCTTGTGTTACTATTGTACATGAATATTCCATAATACTAACATTCGTACTATTGTCAAGAATGTTATACCAATACTAACAATTCATTGCTATTGTACCAAGAATGTTGTACAATACTAACATTCAATTGCTATTGTACAAGAATGTTATACAATACTAACATTAACGTACTACTGTAAAGAATTGTTATACAATACTGTATTACGTAACTATTGTATGAATGTTATATACAATACTAACATTCACGTACCTATTGCTTACAAGAATGTTATACAATAACTAACATTCAACATTGCTATTGTACAAGAGATGTTGCTAATTGCTTAACATTCAATGCTTCTTGTGCATAATGTTATACAATAACTAACATTCAACATGCAATTGTACAGAATGTCCATACAATACTAACATTCAATTGTACTAATTGTACACGAATGTTATACAATAACTAACATTCAACGTACTGTGTTACAGAATGTTATACAATATTAGCATTCACGTACTATTGTACATGAATGTTATACAATACTAACATTCACATGTGTGTACAAGAATGTTATAAAATACTAACATTCAACGTACTGTTGTACAAGAATGTTATTACAATAACATTCGTACTATTGTAACATAATTGTTATACAATACTAACATTCACCGTACTGTTGTACAAGAATTGTTATACAATACTAACATTCACAATGCTATTGTACATACAATGTTATACAATTACTAACAATTCACGTAACTATTGTTGCATAATGGGTTACATACAATGCTAACATTCACATTGCTATTGTACAAGAGATGTTATACAATACTAACATTCACAATACTATTGTACAAGAATGTTATTACAATACCGTAACATTGACGTATTATTGTACATAATGTTATACAATAACTAACCATTGAACATATTATTATTACATAATGTTATACAATACTAACAATTCACGTACTGTGTACAGAATGTTATACAAATGACTAACATTCACGTACTATTATTACAATGAATGTTATACAATACTAACAATTCACGTTACTATTGTACAGAATGTTATAAAATAATAACATTCGCATGGCTATTGTACAGATGTTATACAATGCTAACATTCAACGTACTCCTTGTTACATGTTATACAATACTAATGTTCACGTACTATTGTACAAGAATGTTATACAATACTAACATTCTTGTACTATTGGCATGAAATCTTTATACAATACTAACAATTCACGTTACTATTGTACAAGAATGTTATAAAATAATAACATTCACGTACTATTATAGAATGTTATACAAAATACTAACATTCACGTACTATTGTACATAATTGTTATACAATACTAATTGTTCACGTACTAATTGTACAGAATATATACAATACTAACATTCTTGGGTACTGTAATACAAGATGTTATAATGCTGTATTCACGTAACTATTGTTCCAGAATGTTATACAATGCTAACATTCATACTATTATGCCCAAAGAATGTTATACAATACTAACAATTCACGTTACTATTGTACAAGAATACACAATACTAGCATTCACGGGTACTGCTGTAAAGAATGTTTATACAATGCCCCTGACATTCAACGTACTGTGTACATAGATGTTATACAATACTGGCATTCACGTAACTTGTACCATAATGGGTTATACAAATACTAACATTCCACGTGCTATTGTACCAGAGATGTTATACCAATTGCATAACATTCACGTACTAATTGACATAATGTTTATACAATACTAACATTCGTACAATTGTACAAGAGATATTATACAATTCTTAACATTCGTACTAATGTACATAGATGGTATACAATACTAACATTCACGTTCTAATTGTACGCCAATGTTGCTAATTCCTTGTTCACGTACTAATTGTACAAGAATGTTATACAATACTAACATTCACGTACTATGTACAAGGAATAATATCACCAATACTAACATTCACGTAACTGTGTACGCAATTGTTTCTACAATACTAACATTCAACGGTACTATTGTACAAGAGATGTTTATACAAAATACTAACATTCACGTACTATTGTAACCAGAATGTTAATACAATACTAACAATTCATAACTATTATTGCATAATGGTTATACAATATAACATTCACGGCTGTTGTACCGAGAATGTTATACAATACTAACATTCGTAACTATTGTTACAGGAGAATGTTATACAATACTAACATTCGTACAATTGTACAAGAGAATGTTATACAATACTAACATTCACGTACCTATTGTACCAATGAATGTTATACAATACTAACATTCACGTAACAATTGTACAAGAATGTTATAAAATACTAACATTCAACGTACTGTTGTAACAGAATGTTATACAATACTTAACATTCAGGTACTTATTGTACCAAGAGAATGTTATACAATACTAACATTCACGTACTTATTGTACTGTAATGTTATACAATACTAACATTCACGTACTATTGTACAAGAATATTTATACAATACTAACATTCACATTGCTATTGTATTCAAGAATGTTAATACAATACTAACAATTCACGTAACAATTGTTACAAGAATGTTATACAATACTAACATTCATGCTATTGTACCAAGAATGTTATACAATTACTAACAATTCACGTGCTATTGTACAAGAATGTTATAAAATAATTAACATTCACGTTACTATTGTACACGAATGTTATACAATACTAACAATTCACGTACTGTGTAACATAATGTTATTACAATACTAACATTCGTACTATTAATACAAGAATGTTATACAATACTAACATTCACGTACTATTGTACAAGAATGTTATACAATCTGCTATTCACGTAACTATTGTTACATAATGTTATACAATACTAACATTCACGTACTACTGTACAAGAATGTTGCAAAATACTAACATTCACGTACTATGTACATGAATGTTATAACAATTACTAACATTGACGTATGTTGTGCATAATGTTATACTGTAATACTAACATTCACGTACTATTGTACCAAGAATCTTATGCTAATACTAACTATTCACGTACTATTGTACAAGAATGTTAATGCAGCCACTTAACATTCACGTACTGTACAGAATGTTATATTAACATTCACGTACTATTGTTACAATGAATGTTATGTCTAACATTCACGTAATTATTGTTACAGAATGTTATACGTATTCAACGTACTGTTGTACAAAAGAATGTTATACAATACTAACATTCACGTACTATTGTACATAATGTTATATAATGTGATACGTACTATTGTACAAAGAATGTTATACAATACTAACATTCACGTACTATTGTACATGAATGTTATACAATACTAACATTCACGTACTATTGGCAGCGAATCTTATAATACAATTACTAACAATTCACGTACTATTGTAACAGAATGTTACACAATACTAACATTCACGGACAATTGTACAGAATGTTATAAAATTACTAACATTCAGGTATAATAAGAATCTTATGCAATATAACATTCACGTACTATTGTACCAGAATGTTATACAATAATAACAATTCACGTTCTGTACATAATGTTATACAATACTAATCATTCGTACTATTGTACAAATGTTTATACAATACTAACATTCACGTACTATTGTACATAATGTACTAATTACTAACAATTCACGTAACAATTGTTGCAAAGAATGCTATACAATACAAACATTCACGTACTACTGTACAGAATGTTATATACTAACAATTCGTACTATTGTAACATGAATGTTATTACAACACTAACATTATTATTGTACAAGAATGTTATACAATACTAACATTCACGTACTATTGTACGGAATGTCATACAATACTTAACATTAACGTACTGTGTGGCAACAGAATGTTATTACAATATAACATTCGTGCTATTGTACAAAGAATGTTATAAAATTAATAACATTCCAACGTACTATTGTGCAACGAGATGTTATTACAATCTGCTTTGTTCACACGTACTATTGTACATGTGTTATGTGCAACATTCACGTACCCTGTTGTACAAGAATGTTTAATGCAATACTAACATTCATACTGTTGTACAAGATATTTATACAATACTAACATTGACGTATTGTATAATGTTATAATACTTAACGTGACGTATTATTGTACAATAATGTTTATACCAATACTAACATTCGTACTATTGTACAGAGATCTTATACAATGCTTAACATTCACGTACTATTGGCATGAATTGTTATACAATACTAGCATTCAATACTATTGTACAGAATGTTAATACAATATAACATTCATGCTATTGTACAAGAATGTTATACAATACTAACATTCACCGTACTATTGTACATAATGTTATACAATTACTAACATTCAACGTACTATTGTAACAGAATGTTGCACAATTACTAATATTCAGGTAACTAATTGTACATAATGTTATACAATACTAACATTTCACGTACTATTGTACAAGAATGTTATACAATACTAACATTCATGTCTTGGCACATAGATGTTGTACAATAACTAACATTCACGTGCTAATTGTTACCAAAAGAATGTTATGCAATACTAACATTCACGTACTATTGTACCAGAATATTTTATACAATACTAACATTCACGTACTATTGTACAAAGAGATGTTATACAATACTTAACATTCACGTACAATTGCTTTAGAATGTTATACAATACTAACATTCATACTTGTTGTACAAAGAATGGTTAATGCCACAATTACTAACAATTCACGTAACTATTGTTACAGAATGTTATACAATGTGATATACTGTATGCATAATGTTATATAATAACTAACCGTTCACATGCTATTGTTACAAGAATGTTATACAATACGAACATTCTTGTACTATTGTTACATGAATGTTATACAATATAACATTCACGTACTATTTTCCAGAATGTTATACAATACTAACATTCACGTACTATTGTACAAAGAATGTTATACAATATAACAATTCACGTTACTATTGTAAAGAATGTTATACAATGCTAACATTCTTGCTACTGTAAAGAATGTTATTGCAATACTGACATTCGTAACTATTGTTACGCCAGATATTTATACAATATTGACATTCACATGCCTATTGTATAATGTTATACAATACTAACATTCACGTACTAATTGTACAAGAAGTATTTATACAATTACTAACATTTCACGTACTATTGTGCATAATGTTATACAATACCTTAACAATTCGTTACAATTGTACAAGAATGTTATACAATACTAACATTCATGTACTGTTACATAATGTTATACAATACTAACATTCACGTACTATTGTACGAATGTTATACAATACTAACATTCACGTACTATTGTACATAAGATGTTATACAATACTAACATTCACGTAACTATTTGTACAAGAATGTTATAAAATGCTAACATTCATGCTGGCTTGTGCAAAGAGAATGTTATAACAATGCTTAACATTCAAGTACTTATTATACATAATGTTATACAATACTAACATTGCGTACTTTATTGTACCCAGAATGTTTATACAATACTAACATTCACGTACTAATTGTACATAATGTTATACAATACTAACATTCACGTACTATTGTACAGAAGAATATTTATACAATACTAACAATTCATTAACTTGTGTACATAATTGTTATACAATACTAACATTCACATGCTAATTGTACAAGAATTGTTATTACAATACTAACATTCACGTACTATTGTACATAGAATGTTATACAATACTAACATTCACATGTGTGTACAAGAATGTTATAAAATACTAACATTCACGTACTGTTGTACAAGAATGTTATACAATACTAACAATTCAGGTACTATTGTACAAGAATGTTAATACAATACCCAACAATTCGTTGCTATTGTGCATAATTGTTATACAATACTAACCAATTCGTACTAATTGTGCAAGATTGTTATACAATAATGCTTTTTATTCAACATTGCTATTGTACAAGAAAGTTATACAATACTAACATTCACGTACAATTGTACAAGATCTTATAATAATAACATTCATGCCTTAATACATGAATGTTATAACAATACTTGCTTTATTCATGTAATTATTGGTACAGGAGATATTTATAAAATGCTAACAATTCATGTTGTTGTTACAAGAATGTTACTACAATGCTAACATTCACGTACTGTGTACAAGAATGTTATGCAATACTAACATTCGTACTATTGTACATGTGTTCTCTAATACTAACATTCGTACGTATTGTACCTGAAAGTAATGTTATACAATACTAACATTCACGTACTATTGTACAGAGGTTAATACGAATGCTAACGTTCAATGCTGTTGTGCAAGATGTTATTACAATGTAACGTTAGTCAATTGTATTGTGCATGAATGTTATACAAATGCTAACGTGACGTGTTGTTTGTTGCATCATGTTGTCCTGATTGCCTAGCGTTCACTGCATTTTATTTAATATTTTTATATAATACATTTATAATCTCTATTTATTACGTATAATATTATACATTTAATTGAAGAATGTTATACAAATACTAACATTCACGTACTATTGTACAAGAGAATGTTACATACAATACTAACATTCGCGGGTACTATTGTACCAAAGAATGGTTATACAATTACTAACAATTCACGTTCTCTGTACATAATGTTGCAATTGCACTAATCATCTTCTTTATTGCATGAATGTTTATACCAATACTAACATTCACGTACTATTGTACAAGAATGTTATACAATACTAATATTACGTACTATTGTACAGAATGTTATAACAATGCTTAACATTCGTACTATTGTACATAATGTTATACAATACTAACATTCACATACTAATTGTACTTTAAGAATGCTTATACAATACTAACAATTCCGTACTTACTGTACAGAATGTTATATTACTTAACATTCGTACTGTATGCATGGATACAATACAATACTAACATTCGTAATATTGTACAAGGATTATTTAGAAAATGCTTAACATTCACAATGCTGTTGTACGGGGAATGTTATTACAACACTAACAATTCACGTACAGTACGTAACGCCGTGCTAATACAATGCTAACATTCACGTACTATTGTGCACAAGATGTTATGCAATACTAACATTCACACTTCTTTTATTTGACACGTTATACAATGTAACGTTCACGTACTGTTAATTGCAGGATTGCATACAATAATAACATTCACGTACTAGTTGTGACAGAATGTTTATACAATACTTAAGCATTCACGTACTATTTTGTACAGAATGTTATACAATACTAACATTCACGTACTATTGTACAAGAATGTTATACAATGCACATTCAACGTTCTATTGCTTTGTAATGTTACTACAATACTAGCAATTCGTACTTATTATGCCAAGGAATGTTATAAATACTGAACAATTCACGTACTATTGCACCAGAATGCTTATACAATACTAACATTCACGTACTACTTGTACCAAGAATGTTATATAATAACATTAACATTCATACTATTGTACGCCCAGATATTTATACAATACTAACATTCACGTAACTATTGTACAAAGAGATTATACAAATACTGAACATTCACGTTCTACTTGTTACGCCAATGATATGCAATGATAACATTCACGTACTGTACTATTAACAACATGGTTATACAATTACTTAACATTCACGTACTAGTTGTACACAGAATTAACTGATTACAAATACTAACATTCACGTACTACTTGTACAAGAAATGTTTATAAAATTACTAACCATTCGTACTGTTGTACATTCACGTTATACCAAATTACTAACAATTTGAACGTATATTGTGCAATGACTATATACAATTGCTAACATTCAATGTACTATTGTACAAGGAATATTTATACAATGATAACGATTCACGTACTGTTATACCAGAGAATGTTATACAATAACTAACATTCAAGTACTATTGTACACAATGTTATCACAATCACTAACATTCGTACTATTGTACATAATGTTATACAATGCTAATTCACGTACTTCATTGTACAAGAATGGTTATACAATGATAACGTTCATTGCTGTAACAAGATGTTATACAAATATAACAATTGACGTATTATTGTACGCCAATGTTATAACAATTACTAACATTGACGTATTATTGTACAGCCAATGTTATACCAATGCTAACATTCACGTAACTATTGTACAGAGGATATTTATACAAATACTAACATTCACGTACTATTGTGCATGAATCAACATACAATACTAACATTCACGTTACTAATTGTACAGAAGATGTTTATACCAATACTAACATTCACGTTACTACTTGTACAAGGAATGTTATACAATCTAACATTCACGTACTATTATACCAGAATGTTATACAATGCTAACATTCACGTACTATTATACGAGATGTTATACAATACTAATATTCACGTATATTGTACATGATATTATACAATACTAAGCATTCACGTACTATTGTACAGGAATGTTTATACAATTGCTAACATTCACGTACTTATTGTACAAGGAATGTTGCCCTAATAATAACATTCACGTGCTATTATTACAAGAGAATGTTATACAATATTAACATTCACGTTACTATTGTACGAACAATGTTATACCAATACTAACATTCACGTACTATTGTACAGAATGTTATACAATAATAACATTCAACGTTCGCTACTTGTGTACCAAAGGATCTTATACCAATACTAACATTCACGTAATATTGTATCAGAATGTTATAAAATCTCAACATTCACGTACTGTTGTACAAGGATAATGTTATACAAATGATAACAATTCGGGTGCTATTGTACAGAGATGTTATACAATACTAACATTCGTACTATTATTGGGCATGATATTTATACGAATACTTAACATTCACGTACTATTGTACCAAGGAATGTTATACAATGATAGCATTCATTCACTGCTATTGTAACGAGATTATTACAATGCTGAACATTCACGTACTTCTTGGTACATAGATGCTTATACAATACTGAACATTCACGTACTATTGTACAAGAATGTTATACAATGATAACATTCACGTACTATTGTACCAATGGAACATTTATCTAATACCTAAGCATTCACATACTATTGGGTACAGCAATGTTATACGAATACTAAGCATTCGTACGTACTATTGTACATGAATGTTATACAATCACTAACATTCACGTAATATTATTGCAAAGATTATACAAAATACTAACTTTATTCACGTACTATTGTACAGGAAGAATGTTTATACAATGATAACATTCACGTACTATTATAATTGTATGCAATGCTTAACATTCACGTGCTTATTGTACGAGAATGTTATCAACAATATTAACATTCGTACTATTGTACAAGGAATGTTATACAATACTAACATTCACATGCTATTGTACCAAGAAGAATGTTATACAATACTAACATTTCAACGTACTATTGTACATGAATGTTTATACAATACTAACATTCACGTACTGTTGTACAGAATGTTAACTCTGTCTCTTTGTTAACGTATTCTTGTGCATGGATATACAATTACTAACATTCACATGTTGTACAAGAATGTTTATAAAATTACTAACATTCGTTACTATTGGCCACGAATGATTATATCTAATACTTAACATTCAGGTACTATTGTACATGAATATTTATACAATACTAACATTCACGTACTATTATTACCAATTATTTATACAATACTAACATTCACGTACTATTGTACAAGAATGTTATACAATACTAACATTCACGTACTATTGTACGAATGTTATACAATACTAACATTCACGTACTAATTGTACAGAATGTTATACAATACTAACATTCACGTGACTATTGTTACATGGAATGTTATACAATACTAACATTCACGTAACTATTGTACAAGAATGTTATACAAATACTAACATTCACGTACTAATTGTACAGAATGTTATAAATATTAACTTTATTCAGGTACTATTGTTACCAAAAGAATGTTATACAATACTAAACTTTTATTCCACGTACTGGATTGTATAATGTTATACAATACTAACGTTTACGTACTATTGTTACCAAGGATATTTATACAATACTAACATTCACGCGTACTATTGTACGTAATGTTATACAATACTAAGCATTCACATGCTATTGTACAAGAATATTTATTACAATATTAACATTCACGGATACTATTGTACATGAACGTTATACAATACTAACATTCACGTACTATTATTACCAAGAATGTTATACAATACTAACATTCACGTACTATTGTACCAAGAATGTTATTAATCAATATAACATTCACGGTACTATTGTGCAACATGTTATACAATACTAACATTCACATACTAATTGTACAAGGTAATGTTATACAATACCTAACATTCACGTACAGTTACCTTTGAAGAATGTTATACAACCTAACGTTAACATTCGTACTGTATACATGAATATTATACATATTAACATTCATACTATTGTACAGAATGTTATACAATACTAACATTCACGTTCTATTGTACATAATGTTATACAATGCTAACATTCACGTGCTGTTATTGTACAGAAGAATCGTTACGAATACAAGTACTTCAACGTTCACGTGCTATTGCGCATGAATATTTATACAATACTAACATTCACGTACTAATTGTACAAGAATGTTACTCACAATACTAACATTCACGTAATATTGGTACCATAGGATGTTATACAATATTAACATTCACGTACTATTGCACAAGAATGTTAGAACAATGCTAACATTCACGTACTAATTGTACAAAGAAGAATGTTATACAATACTAACATTCACGTACTACTTGTACAGAATGTTATACAAAATAACTAACATTCACGTACTATTGTACACGAATGTTTATACAATGACTAACATTCACGTACTGTTAACATAATGTTATACAATACTAACATTCACGTACTACTGTACAGATTGTTATAAAATACTAACATTCACGTACTAATTGTGCATTGGATGTTATACAATACTAACATTCACGTACTTATTGTTACATGTAAATGTTATACAATGCTAACATTTCACGTACTGTTGTACCAAGGTCTTTCATTACAATACTAACAATTCCACGTACTATTAATGCAAGATATTTATACAATAACTAACATTCACGTACTATTGTACAAGGGAATCATTATACAATGTAACTTTTATTCACCGTACTATTGTACATGAATGTTATACAATGCACAGCATTCACGTACTGTTCACGAATCTTGTACAATATAACATTCGTAACTGTGTGCATGAATGCAATACAATATAACATTCCGTAATACGTGCAGTCTATTTTATTGCTAACATTCGTGCTATTGACACGTAATTGTTTATACAATACTAACATTCACGTAACTGTGGTACATGAATATATGCAAAATACCTAACATTCACGTTACTGTTGTACAAGGATAATTGCTCTAATTATAACAATTCACGTAACTATTGCATAATGGTTATATAATTACTAACATTCAATGCTTATTGTACAGAATGTTGTACAGTAATTAACATTCATACTATTGTACATAATGTTATACAATACTAACATTCACGTACTATTATACAAGAATGTTATACAATACTAACATTCATGCTACTTATTTGTACAATGGAATGTTATACTAATCACTAACATTCACGTAACAATTGTACAAGAATGTTGTAAATACTAACATCAACGTGCTCTGTTGCAGAGACGTTATACAATTGCTAACGTTCTAGAATTGCTAATTGTACAGATTGCATACAATGCTAACATTCGTACTTCGTATAATAATTGTTATACAATACTAACAATTCAATGTGCTTATTAAAATACAAGATGTTTATAACAATATTAACATTCATACTGTTGTACAAAGAATGTTATACAATACTAACATTCACGGTACAATTGTACAAGAAATGTTATACAATATTACTAACATTCACGTACTATTGTACATGAATGTTATACAATCACTAACATTCACGTAACCTGTGCTAAGGGAATCTTTATAAAATAATCTAACATTCACATACTATTGTACAGAGAATATTTATACAATACTAACATTCAATTACTATTGTACAAGAATGTTATACAATAACCTAACATTCACGTACTATTGTACATGAATGTTATACAATACTTAACTTTTATTCACGTACTATTGTACAAGAAGATGTTATACAATACTAACATTCACGTACTATTGTACAGAATGTTATTACAATACTAACATTCACGTACTATTGTACCAAGAATGTTATACAATACTAACATTCGTACTGTTACTGGATTGTACATGAATGCAATACAATAACATTCACATTACTATTGTACAAGGAATGTTATACAATACTAACATTCACGTAACTATTATAACGAATGTTATACAATATAACATTCACGTACTATTGTACAGGAATGTTATACAATACTAACATTCACGTACTAATTGTACATGGAATGTTATACAATACTAACAATTCACTTTACTACTTGTACCAAGGAATGTTATACAATACTAACATTCACGTACTATTGTACATGAATGATTGTTATACAGATACTAATTCATTCACGTACTACTTGTGACAAGAATGTTACCTACAATACTAACATTTCGCGTACTAGTTGTACCCAAGAATGTTATACAATACTAACATTCACGTACTGCATGTACAAGAATGTTATACAATGATAACGTTCGTACTGTATGCATGAATTGTTATACAATCTAATTTTGCCATACTAATTGTACATAATGCATCACAATACTAACATTCGTACAAGGAATTATTACGCAATGTTTTCTAATACTAACATTCATGCTATTGTACAAGAATGAATATAATACAATATAACATTCACGTACTATTGTACAGAATGTTATACAATACCTAACATTCACGTACTAATTATACAGAATGTTATACAACACTTAACATTCACGTACTATTGTACAAGCCAATGTTATACAATACTAACATTCACATACTATTGTACAAGAATGTTATACAATCTACTAACATTCACGTACTATTGTACATGAATGCTTATACAATACTAACATTTCACGTGAATATTGTACAAGAATGTTATAAGAACAACTAATAACATTCACGTACTAATTGTACCAAGGGTAATGTTTATACAATACTAACATTCCAGGTGCTATTGTACAGAATGTTTATACAATACTAACATTCATTGTACTTATTGTACGCATGAATATTTATACGCAATGCTAAGCATTCGTACATACTTATTGTCCAAGAATATTTATACAATACTTAACTTTTTATTCACATTACTATTGTACAAGAAATGTTTATACAATACTAACATTCACATACTAGTTGTACAGAAGGATCTTATACAATATAACATTCATACCTATTGGCCTGCAGATGTTATTGCAATTACTGAACATTCACGGTAATCTATTGTACAGAGAATGTTATACAACTACTGAACATTCGTACTATTGTACAAGAGAATGTTTATACAATACTAACATTCAGGTACTATTGTTATTTCAAGAAGAGTTATACAATACTAACATTCACGTACTATTGTTACACCATGAATGTTGTTATACAATACTAACTTTATTCACGTAACTATTTGTACAAGGAATGTTATACAAAATACTTAACTTTATTCACGTACTATTTGTACATGAATATTTATACAATACTAACATTCATGGGCACTATTGTTACAGAAAAATGTTATACAATACTATACTATTCACGTACTATTGTACATGGAATATTTATACAATACTAACATTCACGTACTATTGTACAAGATGTGTTATACAAGTACTAACATTCACGTACTATTGTACAGTAATATTTATTCGATACTAACATTCACGTACTATTGTACAAGAATGTTATACAATGACTAACTTTTTATTCTTGTACTATTGGCCATGGATATTTATACAATACCTAACATTCACGTACTATTGTAACGGGAAAAGTGTTATACAATACTAACATTCACGTACTATTGTACCCAAGAATATATTACAATTAACAATTCACGTAACTATTGTTACAGAATGTTACTAGAATAACATTCACGTTACAATTATGCCAAAGAATATTTATACAATACTAACATTCACGCTACAATTGTACAGGAATGTTATACAATACTAACATTCACGTACTATTGTACATGGAATATTTATACAATTACTTAACATTCATGTACTATTGTACAGAATGTTATCACAATACTAACATTCACGTACTGTATTGTACGCCAATGTTATACAATACTAACATTCACGTACTATTGTATACAGAATGTTATACTAATACTAACATTCACGTACTATTTGTTACCAGTAATGTTTATACAATACTAACATTCACGTACTATTGTACCAAGGCCCAATGTTATACAATGCACTAACATTCACGTGAATATTGTACGCCAAGAATATTTATACAATACTAACATTCACGTACTGTTATTACAAAATGAATTGCATAGCAATCAACATTCACGTACTATTGTACCAAGAAAATGTTATACAATACTAACATTCACGTTGCTATTGTACAAGGAATGTTATACCAATGTATTCATTAACAATTGTTAACAACGTTACTATTGCAACACTAACATTCAATGCTATTGTACCAGAATGTTACCATAACAATCTAACATTCATTGCTATTGTACAAGGAATGTTATACAATATAACATTCACGTACTATTGTACATAATGCTTATACAATACTAACATTTCACGTACTATTGTACAAGAATGTTATACAATGACTAACATTCACGTACTATTGTACATAATGATTATTACAAGTACTAACATTCACGTACTATTATTACAAGAATGTTATACAATACTAACATTCACGTACTGTTGTACAAGGGTAATTATTATGACTAACATTCACGTACTATTGTACAAGAATGTTATACAATACTAACATTCATGTTACTACTGTAAAGGGAATGTTATACAATACTGACATTCACGTACTGTATTGCATGGATATTTATACAATACTGACATTCACGCATTGCTATTGTACATAATGTTATACAATACTAGCATTCACGTACTATTGTACCAAGAATGTTATATAATACTAACATTCCACGTACTATGTACATAGATGTTATACAATATAACATTCACGTAATGTTGTACAAGGAATATTTATAAAATGCTAACATTCACGTGCTGTTGTACAAGAATGTTATACAATCACAACATTCGAGGTATATTGTACGAGAGAAGGTTAATACAATGCTAACATTCACGTACTATTGTACATAATGTTATGCAATGCTAACATTCACGTACTATTGTACAAGGAATGTTATGCAATGCTAACATTCACATGCTGTGTAATTTTTATACAATACTACAACGTTTCATGCTATTTGTACGAGATGTTATGCAATAATAACATTCACGTACTATTGTATGGATATTTATACAATACTAACATTCGCATTGCTGTGCGACAGGATGTTATACAATCTCAAACGTTCACGTACTGTTATTGCAAGATGTTCAATGCTAACGTTCGTACTGTTATTGCAGGATGTTGTGCAATGCTAACGTTCGTACAGTTGTACGAGGAGATGTTATGCAATGCTAACGTTCATGTGCTGTGTACAAGTCATTATACAATTACTAACATTCACGTACTATTGTACAAGATATTTATTCAATAACTAACGTTCACATTATATTGTGCAAGAATGTTAATACAAATACCAACATTCCAGTATATTGTACATGGATGTTATACAATATAACATTCACGTACTATTGTGCAAGAATGTTATACAAATACTAATTCACGTACTTATTGTACAGAATGTTATACCAATACTAACATTCACGTGCTATTGTACAAAGAATTGTTATACAATACTAACATTCAACGTACAATTGTACCAAAGATGTTATACAATGCTTTTGTTCACGTAACTACTGTAACAGGAATGTTATAGACTTAACATTCCGTACTGCTTGTACATGGATGTTGTCTAATACTAACATTTACTTCTTTAAGCCTTATAATGTTATACTTAATCTAACATTCACGTAACTATTGTTACATAATGTTATACAATACTAACATTCACGTACTATTGTTACAGAAAGGATATTTATACAATACTAACATTCACTTTATTAGTACATAATGTTATACAATAATAACAATTCACGTTACTATTGTACCAGAATGTTATACAATCAACATTCATGCTATTGTACATAATGTTGCTAATGCAACATTCACGTACTAATTGTACAAGAGATTGTTATACAATACTAACATTCATTACTAATTGTACATAGATATTTATACAATACTCTTTTCTTATAATGTTGTTACAGAGATATTTATATGCCTAACATTCACGTACTGTTGTACAGGAATGTTAATGCAATACTAACATTCAGATTGCTAATTGTACCAAGAGTGTTTATTAACATTCACATACTATTGTACATAATGTTATACAATACTAACATTCACGTACTATTGTACAGGAATGTTAATGCAATACTAACAATTCACGTTACTATTGTGCAAAGAGAATACAATGCTAACGTTCACGTTACAGTTGTACAGGAATGTTGTACAATATAACATTCAATGGTATAATTGTACATTGGATGTTATCTAATACTAATATTCAACGTGCTATTGTTGCAAGATGTTATACAATGCTAACATTCACGTACTGTTGTGCAAGAATGTTATACAATACTTAACATTCGTGCTATGACACTTGGATGTTATGCAATACTAATGTTGCGTGCTGTTGTTACAGGATGTATGCAATTTTGTGTTCAACGTGCTGTTGTACAGAATGTTATACAATACTAACATTCACGTAACTGTTGTGCAAAGAATTGTTATACAATATAACATTCACGTACAATTGTTACAAGAATTGTTATACAAATACTGTATTCAATGCTAACTGTGCAAGAAAGTTATACCAATGCTAACCCAATTCATGTACTTTCTTGTTACATAATGTTATACAAATATAACATTCACGTACTTATTGTTACAAGGAATGTTATACAATGTACCTAACATTCACGTACTATTGTGCATAATTGTTATACAATACTAACATTCACATGCCTATTGTAACGGGAATGTTATACAAAATGCTAACAATTCACGTTACTAATTGTACATGAATGTTGCCCTTGATACTAACATTCATGCTATTGTACAAGAATGTTATACAATAACTAACATTCAACGTATATTGTTACAAGAATGTTATTCAATACTAACATTCATTGCTATTGTACAAAGAATGTTATACAATACTTAACACGTACTAATTGTACATGAATGTTATACATTCCTAATATTCGTACTATTGTACAAAGAAATGTTTATACAATACTAACAATTCACGTTACTTTATTATTTTAAGAATGTTATACAATATAACATTCCATACTTGTTGTACCAAGAATGTTATACAATTACTAACAATTCACGTAACAATTGTACAAGAGATATTTATACAATATTAACATTCACGTACTACTGTACAAAGAATGTTATACAATTATAACGTTAACGTACTATTGTAACATGAGATGTTATACAATATAACATTCACGTACTATTGTATGTGTAATACAGTACTAACATTTCATATCTGCGCCAATGTTAATACAATGCTAACATTCGTACTATTGTACAAGAATTGTTATACAATACTAATATTCAACGTACTATTTTACATAATGTTATACAATAACTAACGTTCGTAACTATTGTTACAAGGAATGTTATACAATGCTAACATTCACGTAATGTTGTACATGGATGTGTTATACAAACTAATGCTGTTCACGTACTGTTATGAATCTAATGCAATGCTAACATTCACTATTGTACAAGAGATGTTATGCCAATGCTAACATTCGTCTATTGTACAAGAATGTTATACAAATTACTAACAATTCATGCAGTTGTACAAGAATGTTGTCACAATACTTAACATTCATTGTACTATTGTACAAGGAATGTTATTACAATGCTAACAATTACGTAACTATTGCAGGGTATTATTAATACTAACATTCACGTATATTGTACATAATGCTATACAATACTAGCAATTTGCGTACTGTTGTTACAGGAATGTTACTCTAATGCTAACATTCACGTACTATTGTGCCCATGAATGTTATCTATTACTAACGTTCACGTACTAATTGTACAGAATGTTATATAAATAATAACATTCTTGTACTATTGTACATTGGATATTTATACAACTCTTAACATTCACGTAACTGTTGTCCAAGAGTAATTGTACCTGTAACATTCGTACTGTGCAAGAGATGTTATACAATACTAACATTCACATGCTATTGTACAAGAATGTTATACAATACTAACGTTCAATGTGCTAACTGTAGAAGGTGTTATTACAATGCTGACGTTCACGTTAACTATTGTACATGGATGTTATACAATACTGAACATTCACGTATATTGTACATATTATTTATACAAATACTAACATTCGTACTATTGTGCCAAGAATGTTATATAATACTAACAATTCGTACTTATTGTACATGGAATGTTATAACAATTACTAACGATTGTAATGTTGTGGAATGTTATAAAATACTAACATTCACATATGTTGTGCAAAGGATGTTATTGCAATATAACGTTCAAGGTACTAATTGTTACCAAGAGAGTTGCGCACAATGCTAACGTTCAACGTGCTATTGTTGCATAATGTTATGCAATGTCACTAACATTCGTACTGTTATTGCAGAATGTTATACAAATTGCTAACGTTCGTATAATTGTTGCGTAATGTTATGCAATGCTAACGTTCATGCTATTGTAACAGAGTATTTAATGCAAATGCTAACCATTCACGTTACTGTGTACAATGAATGTTATACAATACTAACATTCGTTACTATTGAACAAGAATGTTTATACAATGCACAACATTCACGTAACTGTTGTTACAAGGAATGTTATTCAATACTAACATTCACGTACTAATTGTACAGATTGTTATACAATACTAACATTCGTACAATTGTACAAGAATGTTATAAATACTAACATTCATGTGCGCTATTGTTACGGAATGTTATACAATACTAACATTCATGCTATTGTACCAGAGATGTTAACACAATATAACATTCCAATGCTTATTGTACACTTAGTGGTATGCAATACTAACATTCACGTACTATTGTACCGGAGATGTTATACAATATAATTGTTCCAGTTACTATTGGCATGAGATGTTATGCAATACTAACATTCAACGTACTATTGTGCCAAAGGAATGTTATACAATATAACATTCACGTACTGTTGTTACAGAATGTTATACAATACTAACATTCGTACTAATTGTACAAGAATATTTATACAATAACTAACATTCGTAACAATTGTTACAAGAATGTCTGTATATCGTATTCACGTACTACTGTACCAAGGAATGTTTATACAATACTAACATTCACGTACTATTGTACATGAATGTTATACAATACTAACATTCACGTACTAATTGTACAACCGTAGTATACAATACTTAACATTCACGTAACTGTATTGCACAATGTTATACAATACTAACATTCACGTACTATTGTACAGAATGTTATACCAATACTAATAACAATTCACGTTACTATTGTACGTATTTATGCAATAATAACAATTCATTGCTATTGTACAAGAATTGTTATACAATATCAACAATTCACGTACTATTCTTTTATATTAACATACAATACTAACATTCACTTACTTATTGTACAAGAATGTTAATACAATATAACATTCACGTATATTGTGCATGGATATTTATATAATCTAACATTCATAATGTGTACGAGAATGTTATAAATTACTAACAATTCACGTGCTGTTGTACAGAATGTTGCCAATATAACGTTCAGGTACTATTGGCACCAAGATGTTATACAATCATAACAATTCACGTACTTATTGTACACAATGTTAATACAATGCTAACATTCACGTACTATTGTACAAGATGTTATACAATACTAACGTTCACGTTACTGTTATTGCAAGGGGTTATGCCAATAACTAACGTTTCACGTGCAATTGTACGGGGTATTATCTGTCTTCGCATTCACGTACTATTATGCAATGAATTGTTATACAATACTAACATTCACGTAATGTTGTACAGAGATGTTATAAATACTAACATTCACGTACTGTTGTACAGAATTGTTATACAATACTAACATTCAGGTACTAATTGTACCAGAAAGTTATAATCTTTAACATTCGTACTAATTGTACGCCAATGTTATACAATGCTAACGTTCGTTACTATTATTGCAGATGTTATCTATTAACATTCACGTACTTCTTGTGCGTAATGTTATCACAATACTAACATTCACATAACTGTTGACCTGAGATATTTATAACCAATACTAACATTCGTTACTATTGTACATGGATGTTATGCAATACTAACATTCGTGCTGTTGTTACAGACATTAACATATAAGTAATACTAACAATTCACGTACTTATTGTACAGAAAATGTTATTCAATACTAACATTCACGTAACTATTGTTACGGAATGTTATACAATTGCTAACATTCGTACTATTGTACATGAAAATGTTTATTAATCTTAACATTCAACGTACTATTGTGTAACAGAGATGTTATTACAATGGCTAACATTCACGTATATTGTACAGAGATGTTATACAATACTAACAATTCACGCACTTATTGTACGAGATGTTTATATAATAACTAACATTCACGTACCAGTTGTACCGAAAGATGTTATACATGTACTAACGTTCACGTGCAACTGTTGCAAGGATGTTGTACAATAACTAACATTCAACGTACTTCTTGTACATGGATGTTATACAATCTTAACATTCACGTACTATTGGCACATAATGTTATACAATACTAACATTCAACGTGCTTATTATTGCATGTTAATACAATGCTAACATTCATTGCTATTGTACAGAGATTGTTATGCAATGCTAATGTTCACGTACTTAGTAGTGCATGTGTTAATACATGCTAACGTTGCGTACTCTTGTTACCAGAATGTTATCTAGTACTAACGTTCACGTACTTGTATTGCATGGATGTTATACAATGCTAATTCATTGCTGTTGTACGCAAGGAATGTTATACAATCATAACGATTCATGCTGTTGTTTCAGAATGTTATACAATGCTTAACGTTCACGTACTGTTGTACAAGAATGTTATACAATACTTAACGTTCACGTACAAGTTGGCGCAGGATGTTATGCAATTGCCAACAATTAATACTGCTGTACGGAGAATGTTGCATTGGCAAATACTAACATTTAAATGCTATTGTACATTAATATTTATACAATACTAACATTCATATATTGTACGCGTATTATACAATACTTAACATTCACGTACTATTGTACATAATATTTATACAATTGCTAACATTCATGCTAATTGTACAAGAATGTTATTACAATACTAATAATTCGTACTAATTTGTGCATAATGTTATACAATTGCTAGGCATTCACGTGCTATTGTTACAAAGTATTTATACAATGGCTAACAATTCACGTAATGTGTACATGTGATGTTAATGCAATGCTAAACATTCACGTATGTTGTACAGAGATGTTATTGCAATACTAACATTCACGTGCAGTTGTACCGAGATGTTATACAATGCTAACGTTCAATGCTACTGTTACAGGATGTTATGCAATGCTAACATTCACGTGCTTGTTACATGGATGTTTATACAATACTAACGTTCAACGTAACTGTGCTGCCAATGCCTTCTAATGCTATTTGTTCGTGCTATTGTACATTGATATTTATACCAAATACAAACGTTCACGTGCTATTGTGCCAAGGATACATACAATGCCGCGTTCGTGCTCACGCGCAGTAATGTTATGCAATTGGCCAACGTTCACGTGCTGTTATTGCAGAGTTGCAGCACAATATTAACGTTCCACGTACTAATTGTACGTAATGTTATTCACAATGCTAACATTCAACGTGCTATTGTACAAGAATGGTATACAATGTAACGTTCACGTACTGTGTGCATGGAATGTTGTAATCTTTTAACATTCGTAATGTTGTGCAAGGATGTTATAAAATGCTAACGTTCACGTACTTGTTGTGCAAGGTGTTGTATAATACTAACATTCAGGTACTTTATTGTACAAGAATGTTATACAATACTAACATTCACGTATATTGTATAATGTTATACAATACTAACATTCACGTACTGTTGTACAAAGAATGTTTATTACAAGTACTAACAATTCATTACTATTGGTACGAGAAAATTTATACCAATGTAACATTCGTACAATTGTACAGGAGTATTTATACAATATAACAATTCACGTTACTATTGTACATGAATGTTATACAATACTAATTCACGTAATATTGTACCAGGAATTGTTATAAAATACTAACATTCACGTACTGTTGTACAAGAATGTTATACAATACTAACAATTCCAGGTTACTGTGTGTGTACCAAGAAAGTTTATACAATGCTAACATTCGCGTGCTGTTGTACCATAATGTTAATGCAATACTCTTAACATTCACGTACTAATTGTACAGGAATGTTATAACAATACTTAACATTCATGTACTATTGTACAAGAATGTTATACAATTACTAACATTCACGTACTGTGTACAAGAGATATTTATATTAACATTCACGTACTATTGTACACGAATTGTTATACAATACTAACATTCACGTATATGTGCATAATGTTATACAATACTAACATTCACGTACTTACTGTACAAGATGTTATAAAATAACTAGCATTCAACACGTTACTATTGTACATGGATATTTATACAATACTAACATTGACGTATTATTGTACATAATGTTATACAATACTAACAATTCGTACCTATTGTACAGAATGTTATTACAATGCTAACATTCACATGCTTATTGTACAGGAATGTTATACAAATAACATTCATACTATTGTTGCAAGAATGTACAATACTAACAATTCACCTTACTGTACGTAATGTTGCTAATCTTTTTAGCATTCACGTACTGTTGTAAGAGAATGTTATACAATACTTAACATTCGCGTACTAATTGTACATGGATGTTATCTAATATAACATTCACGTAATGTTGTACAAGAATTGTTTTAAAATACTAACATTCATAACTGTTTAATTGCATAATGTTATACCAATGCTAACATTCACGTAACTATTGTTACGCCAATGTTATACAATAACTAACATTCACGTACTATTGTGCAAGGATGTTAATGCAATACTTAACATTCACGTAACTGTTGTACGCCAGTGTTGCCAACAATTGCACTAACGTTCACATGCTATTATTGCAAGGAATTGTTATACAATGTCTTGTTCGTACTGTATAATGTTTATACAATACTAACAATTCATGTACTGTTGTTACAGAGATGTTATACAATTGTAACATTCACCGTACTGTATAATGCATTGATGTTGTACAATAATAACATTCAACGTAATATTGTTACAGAATGTTATAAAATATATGCTTTATTCACGTGCTGTTGTACAGAATTGTTATACAATACTAACATTCGGGTGCTAATTGTTACCAGAATGTTGTGATAACTAACATTCACGTACTATTGTACATAATGTTGTACAATACTAGTATTCACGTGCTATTGTACAGAATGTTGCCTGATACTAACAATTCACGTGCTATTGTGAGAAGGTTATGCAATGTACTAACATTCACGTACAGTTGTGCAAAATGATTATACAATCTCGCAATTCGTACCTGTGTATGAATGTTATGCAATACTAACATTCGTAATGTTGTACAGGAATGTTATAAAATGCTAACATTCACGTACTGTTGTGCAAGGATGTTTATACCAAATGTAACGTTCGGGTATATTATGAAGGTTATACAATGCTGACAATTCACGTGCTGTTGTTACGCCAATGTTATGCAATGCTAACATTCGTGCTGTTGTACAAAGGATGTTGCCTGATACTAACGTTCGTGCTTAATGTGCATGATATTTATACAATGCTAACGTTATTGTACTGTTGTGCAAGATGTTATTGCAATACCAACATTCGCGTGCTGTTGCATGGATGATATGCAATGTAACGTTCGCATTGCTGTTGTACAAGGATGTTAATACAATAACATTCGTTACTATTGTACAGGAGATGTTATTCAATACTAACATTCACGTACTATTGTACAGAGAATGTTATCACAATACTAACATTCATACTATTGTACAGAATGTTATACAATACTAATAACATTCATACTATTGTACAAGAATGTTATACAATACTAACATTCACGTACTATTGTACGAATGTTATACAATACTAACATTCACGTACTATTGTACAGAATGTTATACAATACTAACATTCACGTACTATTGTACATAGTAATGTTATACAATATAACATTCACGTACTATTGTACAGAATATTATACAATATAACATTCGTACTATTGTACAGGGAATGTTATACAATACTAACATTCACGTACTATTGTACAAGAATGTTATCACATACTGTCGTACTATTTACGCAGATGTACAATACTAACCATGCTATTGTGTGCAAGAGAATGTTATAAAATACTAACATTCACGTACTATTGTACATGAATGTTATACAATATTAACATTCAATTGTACTATTGTACATAATTATACAATATATTCACGTACTATATTGTACATATTGTTGCTAATGATACTAAACATTCACGTACTTGTACAAGAATGTTATACAATACTAACATTCACGTACTATTGTACAAGAAGTTATACAATACTAACATTCACGTACAATTGTACAGAATGATAATACAATTCTGCATCGCATAATATTGTACATGAATGTTATACAATACTGTACATTCACGTACTATTGTTCAAGAATGTTATACAATACTAACATTCACGTACTATTGTACAAGAATGTTATACAATATAACATTCACGTACTATTCTACAGATTGTTATACAATACTATAACATTCACGTACATTGTACGAATGTTATACAATACTAACATTCATGTACTATTGTACAGAATGTTATACAATCTAACATTCACGTACTATGTACAAGAATGTTATACAATACTAACATTCGTACTGTGTAACATATGCTTATACAATACTAACATTCACGTACTATTGTACACAAGATGTTATACAATACTAACATTCACGTACTAATGTACATTATGTATACTAATCAATACTAACATTCGTACATTGTACAAGATGTTATACAATATAACATTCTTGTACTGTTGTACAAGGGATGTTATACAATCTAACATTCGTACTATTGTACCAGAAGTTATACAATACTAACATTCACGTACTATTGTACAGAATGTTATACAATACTAACATTCACGTACTGTGTACACTATTGTATACAATACTAACATTCACATACTACTGTGAAGAATGTTATAACATTCTGACGTTCGTGTACTACTTGTACATTGCCCCAATGTTATTACAGTAATGAACATTCACGTACTATTGTTACGCATATTGTATACAATAACTACATTCGTACTATTGTACAGATGTTATACAATACTAACATTCACGTACTAATTGTACAATGATTGTTATAAATCTAACTTATTCACGTTATAATTGTACAAGAATTGTGTAATTATACTAACATTCACGTACTGTTGTACAAGAATGTTATACATACTACACATTCAGGTACTATTGTACAGAAGAGTTTATACAATGCTAACATTCGTACTGTTGTACATGTGTTATACATACTACACAATCAACATACTATTGTAACAGAATGTTATACAATACTAACATTCACTGTTGTACTAGAGATTAATATATTACAATATAACATTCAATACTACTTGTGCACAGAATGTTATACAATATAACATTCGTACGTTATATGTACATGAATGTTATACAATACTAACATTCACGTACTATTGTACAGAATGTTATACAATACTAACATTCACGTACTTGTACGCAATGTTATACAATACTAACATTCACGTACTATTGTACAGAATGTTATACAATACTAACATTCACGTATCTATTGTACAGATGTTATACAATATAACATTCACGTACTATTGTACAGAATGTTATACAATACTAACTTCGTTCATTGTGTGATAATATGCATACTAAGATGTATCATTAGAGTGTAACAACTTACGTACGTGAGTTGGCACAGAATGTTATACAATACTAACATCACGTACTATTGTACAGAATGTTATACAATACTAACATTCACGTACTATTGTACAGAATGTTATACAATCTAACATTCACGTACTATTGTACAGAATGTTATACAATATAACATTCACGTACTATTGTACAAGCAATGTTATACAATACTAACATTCACGTACAATTGTACAGAATATATTCTAATATAAGCATTCACGTACTGTTGTACAAGAATGTTATACAATACTAACATTCACGGTACTATTGTACAAGAAGTTATAATATATATCATTACTTATCGTAACTTATTGTACATAATGTTATACAATACTAACATTCACGCTATTATGCAAGATGTTGTACTGTCTAACATTCATACTATTGTACAGAATGTTTATACAATACTAACATTCACGTACTTGTACAAGAATGTTATACAATACTAACATTCACGTACTGTTGTACAAGAATATTATACAATGTCTTTATTCAGTACTATTGTACAATGTTATACAATACTAACATTCACGTACTATTGTACAGAATGTTATACAATACTAACATTCACGTACTATTGTACATGAATTGTGCACAATACTATAACATTCACGTATAATGTACAAGAATGTTATCAATACTAACATTCACGTACTGTGTACGAGAATGTTTATCAAATACTAACATTCAGTACTATTGTACAAGAATGTTATACAATCACTAACATTCGTTCTTGTGTATAATGTTATACAATACTAACATTCATGTACTATGTACAAGAATGTTATACTAATACTACGCTATCATATGTTATACAACACTCATTGTACTATTGTAAGAATGTTATACAATACTAACATTCACGTACTATTGTACAAGAATGTTATACAATACTAACATTCACGAACTATTGTACAAGAATGTTATACAATACTAACATTCACGTACTATTGTACATAATGTTATACAATACTAACATTCACGTACTATTGTACAAGAATGTTATACAATACTAACATTCACGTACTATTGTACATAATGTTATACAATACTAACATTCACGTACTATTGTACAAGAATGTTATACAATACTAACATTCACGTACAATTGTACAAGAATGTTATACAATACTAACATTCACGTACTACTGTACAATAATGTTATACAATACTAACATTCACGTACTATTGTACATGAATGTTATACAATACTAACATTCACGTACTATTGTACATAATGTTATACAATACTAACATTCACGTACTATTGTACATAATGTTGCTAATACTAACATTCGTACTATTGTACAAGAATAATTTATACAATACTAACATTCACGTACTATTGTACAGAATGTTATACAATACTAACATTCGTGACAATTGTACAGAATGTTATAATACTAACATTCACGTATATTGTACATGAATGTTATACAATACTAACATTCCACGTACTATTGTACAAGAATGTTATACAATATAACATTCACTCTTGTACAGAATGTTATACAATACTAACATTCACGTACTATTATTACAGAATGTTATACAATCTAACATTCACGTACAATTGTACCAGAATGTTATACAATACCTAACATTCACGTACTATTGTACAAGAATGTTATACAATACTAACATTCACGTACTATTGTGGCCCAATGAATGTTATACTGTCTAACATTCATACTAGTATTGTAACATAATGTTATACAATACTAACATTCGTACTATTGTACAGGAATGTTATACAATATAACGTTCATACTATTGTACAGAATGTTATACAATACTAACATTCACGTACTATTGTACAGAATGTTGCTACAATACTAACATTCGTACTATTGTACATGAATGTTATACAATACTAACATTCATACTATTGCATAAGAATGTTATAATACTAATATTCACGTACTAATTGTACATTAATGTTATACAATACTAACAATTCACGTTACTATTGTACAAGAATGTTATAGAACACTAATATTCACGTAATATTGTACATGAATGTTGAAAGCAAATACTCAACAATTCACGTACTAATTAAGAATGTTATAATTACCAACTAACATTCACGTACTCATTGTACAAGAATTGTTATACAATACTAACATTCACGTTCTAATTGCAATAATATTAAAAAGAAAGATTAACATTGAACATTCACGTACTATTGTAACAAGAATGTTATACAATAATCACATTCACGCAATTATTGTACATAATAAAGAGTACAATACTAACATTCACGCAATTGTACAAGAATGCTAATGAATCACTAACAATTCACGTAATTATTGTACATGAATGTTATATAATAACTAACATTCACAAAACACAAGCAAGAATGTTGAGAAAGAATACTTACAACATTCATGTACTCATTGTACAAGAATGCTATATAATACCAACATTCACGTACTAATTGTAACAAGAATGTTATAAAATAATTAACCATTCACGTACTATTGTACAAGAATGTTATACAATACTAACATTCACGTTCTATTGTACATAATGTTATACACACAATATCTACGTACTATTGTACAAGAATGTTATATTAATACTAACATTCATGTACATTGTACATGAATGTTATACAATACTGACATTCACGTACTATTGTACATAATGTTATATAATACTAACATTCACGTACTATTGTACAAGAATGTTATATAATACTAACATTCACGTACTATTGCATAAGAATGTTATACAATACTAACATTCACGTAACATTGTACAAGAATGTTATATAAAATACTAACATTCACGTACTGATTGTACAAGAAATCGTTATACAATACTAACATTCTGTGTACTATTGTACAAGAGCATAATTACTAACATTCACGTACTAATTGTACATTAATGCAGCAATACTAACATTCACGTACTATTGTACAAGAATGTTATACAATAACTAACATTCACACCGTACCTATTGTACAAGAATGTTATTACAATACTAACTATTCACGTACCTAATTGTACAAGAATGTTATTATAATAATACTAACATTCCTACGCACTAATTGTACATGAAATGTTATACAATACTAACATTCACGTACCTATTGTACAAGAATGTTATACAACACTAACATTCACGTACTCATTGCACAAGAATGTTATTCAATTAACTAACATTCACGTACTATTGTACAAGAATGTTATAGAATACCTAACATTCCAGCAACAACTACATGTAACAAGTTAATATTAATAACAATATCTAACGTATTCATTGTATACAAGAATAACAGATAGAATTACTAACATTTTCACGTACTATTGTACAATGAATGTTATACAATACTAACATTCTTACGTACTATTGTACAAGAATGTTATACAATACTAACATTCTACGTACTAACGTACAAGAATGTTATACTAATACTAATATTCTACGTACTACTTGTACAAGAATGTTATACAATACTAACAATTCACAGTTACCATTGTACATGAATGCACAATACTAACATTCACGTACTATTGTACATAATTGAAAGAGCATTAATACTAACATTCACGTACTATTGTACAAGAATGTTATAAGCACTACATTCTACGTACTATTGTACAAGAATAAAATTATACAATACTAACATTCTACGTTAACTTATTGTACATAATGTTGAGTACAATAACATTAACATTCAACGTACACATGAATTGTTACACATAACATTCAACGTACTAATTGTTACATACAAGTACAATACACATTCACGTACTATTGTACATAATGTTATACAATAATACTAACATTCACGCACACAGTACAAGAATGTTATACAATACTAACATTCACGTTACTATTGTACATAATGTTAATACAATTACTAACAATTCACGCATGAATTGTAACAAGAATGTTATATAATACTTCACATTCACGTACCATTAAAAGCAAGAATGTTATACAATACTACACATTCACGTACCTATTGCACATGAACGTTATACAATACTAACATTCTACGCCTACCATTGCACATAATGTTATACAATACTAACATTCACGTACTATTGTACATATTGGTTATAATAACATCTAATTGCACATTGTTACAAGAATGTTACAATACTAATATTCTACGTACTATTGTACATACGTTATACAATACTAACATTCACGTAACTTATTGTACAAGAATGTTATACAATACAACATTCACGTACTTATTGTACATGAATGCTTATACAATACTAACATTCACGTACTATTGTACATAATGATATACAATACTAACATTCACGTACTATTGTACAAGAATGTTATACAATACTAACATTCACGTACTATTGTACATAATGTTATACAATACTAACATTCACGTACTATTGTACAAGAAAGTTATACAATACTAACATTCACGTACTATTGTACAAGAATGTTATACAATACTAACATTGACGTATTATTGTACATAATGTTATACAATACTAACATTGACGTATTATTGTACATAATGTTATACAATACTAACATTCACGTACTATTGTACAAGAATGTTATACAATACTAACATTCACGTACTATTGTACATGAATGTTATACAATACTAACATTCACGTACTATTGTACAAGAATGTTATACAATACTAACATTCACGTTCTATTGTACATAATGTTATACAATACTAACATTCACGTACTATTGTACATAATGTTATACAATACTAACATTCACGTACTATTGTACAAGAATGTTATACAACAATTAACTATTCACGGTACCTATTGTACAAGAATGTTATACAATACTAACATTCACGTACTATTGTTGTTACAATACGTTATACAATACTAACATTCACGTACAATTGTACAAGAATGCTATACAATACTAACATTCACGTACTACTGTACAAGAATGTTATAAACACTGAACATCACGTACTATTGTACATGAATGTTATACAATACTAACATCTACGTAATATTGCACAAGAATGTTATAGAAAATACTAACATTCACGCACTGTTGTACAAGAATAAAGTTATACAACACTAACATTCACGTACTCATTATACATAATGTTATTAAAATACTAACATTCACGTACTATTGTACAAGAATGTTATATACAATACTAACATTCACGTACTATTGTACAAGAATGTTATACAATACTAACATTCTACGTACTACGTACAAGAATGTTATACAATACTAACATTCATGTACAATTGTACAAGAATGCTTATATAATACTAACATTCATTGTACTATTGTACAAGAATTGTTGAGTTGTACAATAACATTCAAGTAATATTGTACAATGAATGTTATACAAAATACTAACATTCACGTACTATTGTACATAATGTTATACAATTACTAACATTCACGTACTTATTGTACAAGAAAGAGATATACTAATATTCATTGTACTATTGCATAAGAATGTTAATACAATTACTAACATTGACGTATTATACACATAATGTTGGCAATACTACTACGACAATATTGTACATAATGTTATAATACTAACATCTACGTACTATTGTACAAGAATGTTATACAATACTAACATTCACGTACTATTGTACATGAATGTTATACAATACTAACATTCACGTACTATTGTACAAGAATGTTATACAATACTAACATTCACGTCTATTGCAATACTAATTGCTATACAATACTAACATTCACGTACTATTGTACAATGTTATACTATACAATACTAATATCACGTACTATTGTACAATGATGTATTGGCTAGCCATTATCTACGTACTTATTACAATATTGTTATAATAAAATACTAACATTCACGTACTAATTGTACAAGAACTAGCATATAATACTAACATTCACGTACTATTGTTACAAGAATGTTATACAATACTAAATATTCTACGTACTCTTATTGTATAAGAATGTTATACAATACTAATATCTACGTACTATTGTACAAGAATGTTAATGCTAACATTAATATTCACGTACTAATTGTACATAATGTTATACATAACAATTATCACGTTACTCATTGTACAAGATGTATGAATTAATACCAATATTCACGTAATATTGTACAAGAATGTTAATATAATTACTAACATCACGTACTTAATTGTACAAGAATGTTATGTTAACACAACATTCACGTTACTAATATTCAAGAATGTTATATAATACTAATATCACGTACTATTGTACAAAGAATGTTAATTATAACACATTATTCACGTACTATGTACAAGAATAGATATACGCTAATATCTACGTACTTACTGTAACAATTGTTATTATACTGAACATTCACGTACTATTGTACAATGAATTGTTATACAATACTTGATATCACGTAATACTATTGTACATAATGTTATACAATACTAACATTCACGTACTATTGTACAAGAATGTTATACAATACTAACATTCACGTACTATTGAGCATAATGTTATACAATACTAACATTCACGTACAATTGTACAAGAATGGTATACAACACTAACATTCACGTACTATTGTACATAATGTTATACAATACTAACATTCACGTACTATTGTACAAGAATGTTATACAATACTAACATTCACGTACTATTGTACATGAATGAATTGTTAGCAATACTAACATTCACGTAATATTGTACAAGAATGTTATAAATACTACATTCACGCTTCGTTGTACAAGAATGTTATATAATACTAACATTCACGTACTATTGTACAATAATGTTATACAATACTAACATTCACGTACTTATTGTTACAAGAATGTTATACAATACTAACATTCACGTACTATTGTACAAGAATGTTATATAATAACAATAATATCTACGTACTATTGTACAAGAATGTTATACAATACTAACATTCACGTACTATTGCATATAATGTTATACAATACTAATATTCACGTACTATTGTACAAGAATGTTATACAATACTAACATTCATTGTACTATTGTACATGATTGTTATACATACTAACACCACGTATATTGTACAAGAATGCTATATTGCTAACATCACTTACTTGTTGTACAAGAATGTTATACAATACTAACATTCATTCTTGTGTACTATTGTACATTGAATGTTATATACTACAATAATCTTACGTACTATTGTACATAATGTTATACAATACTAATATTCTTACGTATATTGTACAAGAATGTTATACAATACTAATATCTACGTACTATTGTACAAGAAATGTTATACAATACTAATTATTCACGTACAATTGTACAAGATGTATAATAATACTAACATTCACGTACTATTGTACATGAATGTTATACAATACTAACATTCACGTACTATTGTACAAGAATGTTGCTTATAAAATACTAATATCTTACGTAACTTGTTGTACAAGATACTATTACACATAACATTCACGTACTATTGAACAAGAATGTTATACAATACAAAACATCACGTACTATTGTACATAATGTTATAATTAACTAACATTCACGTACTATTGTACAAGAATGTTATACAATACTAACATTCACGTACTATTGTACAAGAATGTTATACAATACTAACATTCACGTACTTGTTGTACACGAATATTCTAATACTAACATTCAGTACTATTGCAAGAATGTTATACAATACTAACATTCACGTACTATTGTACATGAATGTTATACAATACTAACATTCACGTACTATTGTTACAATAATGTTATACAATACTAACAGTCAGGTACTATTGTACAAGAATGTTATACAATACTAATATCTTGGCGTACATTCATTGTACAAGTATGTTATATATCACTAACATCACGTACATTGTACAAGAATGTTAATACTAACATTCACGTACTATTGTACAAGAATGTTATTATAATACTAACATCACGTACTATGCATACGAATTGTTATTACAATACTAACATTCACGTCTTCTAATTGTACTATAATGTAATACAATACTTACATTCACGTACTATTGTACAAGAATGTTATACATACTAATATTCTACGTACTATTGTTATACATGTTAATTATAATACTAACATTCACGTACATTGTACAAGAATTGCTATATAACAATTACTATATCTGCGTATATTGTACATTGAATTGTTAATTATAATACTATTCATCTACGTACTATTGTACAAGAATGTTATATATACTATTATCTATGTTCACTATTGTACAAGAATACTTGAAGAAGAATAACATTCACGTACTATTGTACAAGAATGTAATAACTAACAACATCTACGTACTATTGTACACGAATGTTATACAATACTAACATTCACGTACTATTGCATAATGTTATACAATAATATTCACGTACGAAGTTGTACAAGAAAGTTAGTATACACAACATTCACATACTATTGTACAAGAATGTTATACAATACTAACATTGACGTATTATTGTACATAATGTTATACAATACTAACATTGACGTATTATTGTACATAATGTTATACAATACTAACATTCACGTACTATTGTACAAGAATGTTATATATCGATTTCACATTCACGTACTATTGTACATGGAATATATATTAATACTAACATTCACGTACTATTGTGTATAAGAATGTTATACAATACTAACATTCACGTTCAATTGTACAAGAATGTTTTAAAATACTAACATTCACGTACTATTGTACATAATGTTATAATAATAATATTCACGTACTATTGTACAAGAATGTTATATACACATTATTCACGTACTATTGTACATAATGTTATAGCTAATACTAACATTCACGTACTATTGTACAAGAATAAAAGAGACAATACTAACATTCACGTACTATTGTACAAGAATGCTATACAATACTAACATTCACGTACTACTGTACAAGAATGCTATACAATACTAACATCTACGTACTATTGCATAAGAATGTTATACAACACTAACATCTTACGTACCATTGTACATAATGTTATACAATACTAATTGTTCGTTTCTACCATTGTACAAGAATGTTATATTAATTAATACTAACATTCTCGTACTAATTGTTACAATATGAATGTTAATATAACACACATTCAATGTTACCATTGGGTTCAAGAATGTTATTATAACACGTAATATCTACGTACTATTGTACAAGAATGGCTATTATTAATACTAACATTCACGTACCCATTGGTACAGAATGCTAACAACATCTTAACGTACTAACTTGTAGATGTTAATAATAATACTGACATTCACGTACTATTGTACATGAATTGCAATGTTATACAATACTAACATTCACGTACTATTGTACAAGAATGTTAATTATAATACTAACATTCACGTACTATTGCATATAATGTTATAATTACTTAACATTCAATTACCAATTTAACAAGAATTGTTGAAAGATAAATACTAATATTACGTACATTGACATAATGTTATACAATACTAACATTCACGTAATATTGTACAAGAATACAACAAATTAACATTCACGCAATTGCTTGCAGAAGAATGTTATAAATACTAACATTCAGGTACTATTTACAAGAATGTTATACAATACTACCATCACGTTACTATTGTACATAATGTTATACAATACTAATATTCACGTACTATTGTACAAGAATGTTATACAATACTTAATATTCACGTACTATTGTACAAGAAAGTTATACAATACTTCAACATTCACGTATATTAGAATTGTACAAGAATGTTATACAATACTAAAATTCTTGATATTGTACATGAATGTTATTACAATACCTAATATCTTACGTAATATTGTACAAGAATGTTATAAAATACTAACATTCACGTACTGTTGTTAACAAAAAGAATGTTATACAATACTAACATTCAGTACATTGTACAAGAAGTTATACAATACTAACATTCACGTACCATTGTACATAATGTTATACAATACTAACATTCACGATAATTATATAATACTAACATTCACGTACACAAGAAGAATTGTTAATGTTAAAATACTAACATTCACGTACTATTGTAACATTCATGAAGATATAATACTAACATTCACGCATATTGTACAAGAATTGTTATAATACTAATATTCACGATTGTTGTACAAGAATGTTATAACACACTACATCAATGTTACTATTGTACATTAATGTTATACAATACTAACATTCACGTACTATTGTACAAGAATGTTATACACAATGATTGACTACGTTCTATTGTACATAATGTTATACTAATAACTAACTATTCACGTACTATTGCATAAGAATGTTATACAATAACACATTCACGTACAATTATAAGAATGTTATATAATACTTAATAATCTAACTTACGTTGTACAAGAATTAGACACAATACTTAACACGTACTATTGTACAATGAATGTTATACAAATACAACATTCAATACGTACTTATTGTATAATGTTATACAATACTAACATTCACGGTACTATTGTACATAATTGTTATACTAACACAACATTCACGTACCATTGTACAAGAATATTATACAATACTAACATTCACGTACTAATTGTAACAATTGTTATACACAATATTCTACGCAACTTCATTGTACAAGAATGTTATACAATATTAACATCACGTAACCATTGCATACGTTATACAATACTAACATTCCACGTTACCAATTGTACAAGAACGTTATATAATTACTACATTCAATTGCATTATTGTACCATGAATGCTTATAATATAACTAACATTCACGTAATATTGTACAAGAATGTTATAAATACTAATATTCCTACGTAACTTGTTGTACAAGAATTGTTATATAATACTACATTCAGTACTATTGTACAAGAATGTTATTAACAATTACTAACATTCACGTACTATTGTACAATTAATGTTATACAATAATATTCACGCTATTGTACAAGAATGTTAATACAATACTAAGATTCACGTACTATTGTACAAGAAAGTTATACAATACTAATAATTCACGTACAATTGTACAAGAATTGTTATACAATACTAACATTCACGTACTATTGTACAATGAATTGTTATACAATACTAACATTCACGTAATATTAAAAGCAAGAATGTTATAATACTAACATTCACGTAACTTGTTGTACAAGAATGTTATAACAATACTAACATTCAGGTAACTTATTTATACAAGAAAGTTATACAATTACTAATATTCACGTATCATTACATAATGTTATTACAACATTAACATTCACGTACCATTGTACAAGAATGTTATTACCAAATACTAACATTCACGTACTATTGTGTATAATTAGATAATACTAACATTCACATACTAATTGTACAAGAATTAGAGACACACAACATTCACGTACTACAAGGCCATTGAATTGTTAAGCATAACTAACATTCACGTACTATTGTACAAGAATTGTTAATTATTAATACCAACATTCCACGTACTATTGTACAAGAATGTTATTCAATACTAACATTCACCGTACCAATTGTACAAGAATATAATATATCACTAACATTCAACGTAACCATTGTACATGAATGTTATAATTACTAACATTCACGTACCATTGTACAAGAATGTTATAATAACATACATTCACGTACTATTGTACAAGAATGTTATAATACATTAATAATTCACGTTACTATTGTACAGAATGTTATTATAACAATTATCACGCCACATTGTACAAGAATTGTTATACATACTAATATTCTCACGTTACCTACTTGTACAAGAATAAAGACAATAATATTCAACATCACGTAACTTATTGTACAATGAATTGTTATACAATACTAACATTCACGTACTATTGTACATAACCGTACACAATAACTATTCACGTACTATTGCATAATATTTATACAATACTAACATTCACGTACTTCTTGTGCATAATGTTATACAATACTAACATTCGTACAATTGTACAAAGATATTTATACATCACTAACATTCACGTACTGTGTACATGATCTTATCTAATACACTTTATTCATGTACTGTGGCATAATGTTATACTAATCTCTTTATTCAATACTATTGTACAGAATGTTATACCAATACTAACATTCATGTACTTGTACATAATGTTATACAATACTAACATTCACGTACTATTGTACATAATGTTATACAATACTAACATTCACGTACTATTGTACTGTGTTATACAATACTAACATTCACATGCTATTGTACAGAATATTTATACAATACTAATATTCATACTATTGTACAAGAATGTTATACAATACTAACATTCACGTACTATTGTACATGAATGTTATACAACAATTAATCTAATTCACGTACTATTGTACAAGAATGTTATACAATACTAACATTCACGTACTATTGTACAAGAATGTTATTACAATACTAACATTCACGTACTGTTATGCAAGGAATGTTATTACAATAGCCTAACATTCACGTACTAATTGTACAGCCCAGATATTATGCAATACCTAAGCATTCTACGTACTACTTGTACAAGGGAATGTTATGCAATAACTAACATTCGTACTACTTATTGTACATGGAATGTTATACAATACTAACATTCACGTACTTTATTGTACATATTTATGCAATACCTGTATTCACGTACTTTATTGTACGCAATGTTTTACAATACTAACATTCACGTACAATTGTACAAGAATGTTATACAATACTAACATTCACGTACTACTGTACAATAATGTTATACAATACTAACATTCACGTACTATTGTACATGAATGTTATACAATACTAACATTCTACGTACTATTGTACGCGGAATGTTATACAAGCTACTGTAACATTCACGTACTGTTGTACAAGAATGTTATACAATACTAACATTTCGCGTACCTATTATACAAGAATGTTATACAATAACTAACATTCACGTAACTATTGTACAAAGTGTTATACAATGCTAACATTCAACATTACAATTGTACAAAATGATATACAATTACTTAACCGATAACGTAACTGTTGCAAGAATGTTACCACAATACTAACATTCACGTACTATTGTACATGAATGTTGTATACAATGTAACATTCACGTATGCTATTGTACAGTAATGTTATACAATGTACTAAGCATTCATTACTGTATTGTACCAATGAATATTATCACAATACTAAGCATTCACGTACTGTTATAACCGAATCATTATACAATGCTTAATATTCACGTTACTGATTGTACCAAGAATGTTACACAATACTAACTTTATTCACGTACTATTGTACAAGAATATTATATAATACTAACATTCACGTAACTGTTGTACGCCATGGATGATGTTTATACGAATACTAACATTCATGCTATTGTACCAGCAATGTTTATACAATACTAACATTCACGTACTAATTGTACCATAATGTTTATACAATAACTAATCTTTATTCACGTGCTACTTGTACAAGAATGTTATACAATAACTAAATATTCGTTACTGTTATTACATGAATGTTATACCATACTAACATTCACGTACTATTGTTGCATAATGTTATACTAATACTAACATTCACGTACTATTGTACATGCAATGTTATACAATACTAACATTCACGTACTATTATGCAACAGAATGTTATACAATACTAACATTCACGTACTATTGTACAAGAATGTTATTACAATAATAACAATTCGTACCTATTGTTGCAAGAACGTTATACAATTGTCACATAACTGTTATTTTTAATTGTTAATACAACCTAACATTCACGTACTGTTGTACAAGAATCTGTTATACAATACTAACATTCGTACTATTGTACATGGAATATTTATACCAATACTAACATTCACGTAATGTTTCTGCAAAATGTTATAAAATTGCTAACATTCGTAACTGTTGTACCGAGATGTTATACAATACTAACATTCACGGTACTAATTATTACAAGAATGTTATACAAATATAACATTCGTTACTATTGTGCAATGTATTAATCTAATTCGCAACATTCACGTACTGTACAAGAGATATTTATGCAGCAATACTAAACATTCACGTACTATTGTACAAGAAATGTTATACAATACTAATTCATTTACGTACTAATTGTACAGAATGATTGTATACAATATAACATTCACGTACTATTGTACACAGATGTTATACAATACTAACTTTATTCACGTAACTATTGTACAGAATGTTATACAAAATACTAACATTCACGTACTACTGTACAGAATGTTATACAATATAACATTCACGGTACTATTGTACAATGAAGAGTTATACCAATACTAACATTCGTACATTATTGTACATAATGTTATACAATACTAACATTCACGTACTATTGTACAAGAATGTTATTACCAATACTAACATTCAACGTACTATTGTACAAGTAATGTTATACACAATACTAATTCATTCATACGTATTGTACAAGAATGTTATACAATACTAACATTCACCGTACTATTGTACATAGGTAATATATACAATACTAACATTCACGTACTATTGTACCAAGAATGTTATACAATACTAACTTTATTCACGTTACTATTGTACAAGCCAGATGTTATTACAATACTAACATTCGTACGTAATGTTGCACAAGAATATACAAATACTAACATTCACCGTACTATTGTACATGAATGTTATACAATACTAACATTCACATTACTATTGTACCAGAATGTTATACAATACTAACATTCACACTTGCTTATTTTTGGCCAAGGAAGTATTTATACAATACTAACATTCACGTACTATTGTTACAGAATGTTTATACAATACTAAGCATTCACGTACAGTTATTGCAAGAATGTTATACAATACTTAACATTCACGTACTGATTGTACAAGAATGTTATACAATACTAACATTCACGTACTATTGTACAATGAATGTTATACAATGACTAACATTCACGTACTATTGGTACCATTAGAATATTTATACAATCTAACATTCATTCGTAACTATTGTACAAGAATGTTATACAAAATACTAACATTCACGTACTGTTGTGCACAATGTTATACAATTCTTAATAATTCACGTAACCATTGCTTACATAATGGTTATCTAATCTAACATTCCGCGTACTGTTGGCAGGAATGTTATACAATTACTAACATTCACATACTGTTGTACATGGAACGTTATACAATACTAACATTCACGTACTATTGTACAGAAGAATGTTATACAATACTAACATTCACATACTGATTGTACAAGAAGATGTTATGCAACACTAACATTCACGTACTAATTGTGCAAAGGGAATGTTATACAATACTAACATTCATACTATTGTACATGAATGCTTATACAACTCACTAACATTTCACGTAACTATTGTACAAGAATGTTATACAATATAACATTCACGTACTGCTTGTACAAGCCAATGTTATACAATATAACATTCACGGTACTATTGTACAGATGTTACACAATACTAACATTCTTGTACTATTGTACATGAATGTTATACAATACTAACATTCACGTACTATTGTCCAAGAATGTTATACAATACTAACATTCACGTACTATTGTACAAGAATGTTATACAATACTAACATTCACGTACTATTGTACAAGAATGTTATACAATACTAACATTCATGTACTGTGTACATGAATGTTGATGCTAATATAACATTCAAGTACTATTGTACCATCAGATGTTTATACAATCACTAACATTCGTACTATTGTACAGAATCATTATTACAATACTAACATTCACGTACTATTGCACAAGAATGTTATACAATGATAACATTCACGTACTATTGTACATATAGATGTTATACAATACTAAGCATTCACGTACTAGTTATTACAAGAATATTTATACAATACTAACATTCACGTACTAATTGTACAAAGAATGTTATACAATACTAACATTCACGTAACTACTTGTACATGAATGTTGATACAATACTAACATTCACGTACTATTATGGCATGAATGTTTATACAATACTAACATTCACGCACTTTAATTGTACAGGAGAGAATATTATACAACACTAACATTCATGTACTATTGTACAAGATGTTGTTAATACAATACTAACATTCACGTACTATTATTACCAGGAATGCATACAATACTAACATTCACGTTACTATTGTACATAATGCTTATACAATACTAACATTTTACGTACTATTGTACAAAGAATATTATACAATAACTAACATTCACGTACTATTGTATAATGTTATACAATACTAACATTCACGTACTATTGTACAAGAATGTTACCAATACTAAACATTCTTGTAACTATTGTAACATGAATGTTGCTAATCGTAACATTCGTACTATTGTCAGAATGTTGTTATACAGTATAACATTCACGTACTATTGTACAGAATGTTGCATACAATACTAACATTCACGTACTTATTGTACAAAGAATATTTATACAATACTAACATTCACGTACTACTGTGCAAAGATGTTATACAATTAACCATTGACATTCGTACTAATTGTACATGGAATGTTTATACAATAACTGAACATTCATGCTATTGTACATAATTGTTACATAATGCTTAACATTCGTACTAATTGTACAAGGGTATTTATATAATCATTAACATTCGTACTATTGTACATGAATGTTATACAATACTAACATTCACGTAATGACAACACAAGAAAATGTTATACAAAATACTAACATTCACGTACTATTGTACAGAATGTTTATACAATACATAACATTCACGGTACTATTGTACAAGAGTTATACAATAACTATATTCACGTACTATTGTACATAATGTTATACAATAACATTCAACATTGCTATTGTACAAAGAATGTTATCTAATTACTAACATTCACGTAACTATTGTTGCATAATGTTGTACAATACTAACATTCACGTACTATTGTACAGAATGTTTATACAACCTAACATTCACGTACTATTGCTTTTGATATTCATACAATCTTAACATTCACGTACTAATTGAACAGAATGTTATAACAATCTTAACATTCGTACTATTGTACCAAGATGATTATTCTAATACTAAACATTCACGTACTATTGTACAAGAATGTTATACAATATATAATTCACGTAACAATTGTGTGCAAAGTGTTATACAATGCTAACATTCATGTACTGTTATTTTAAAAGATTGTTATGCAATAACTAACAGCACGTACTGTTAATAAAGAATGTTATAACAATAATTCACGTTACTATTGTACAAGAATGTTATACAATACTAACATTCACGTACGTACTTGTACATGAATGTTATACAATACTAACAATTCATACTATTGCTTTTAAGGGAATGTTATACAATACTAACATTCACGTTACTATTGTACATAATGTTATACAAATACTAACATTCACATACTATTATACAGAATGTTATACAATACTAACATTCACGTACTTATTGGCCTACAATGAACGTTATACAATACTAACATTCACGTACTATTATTGTACAAGAATGTTATACCAATACTAACATTCACGTACTATTGTACAGAATATTTATACAATATAACATTCACGTACAATTGTTATACAGAAGAATGCTATACAATACTAACATTACGTACTACTTGTACAGAATGTTATACAACTGCCTAACATTCACGTACTACTTGTACAATGAAGTGTTATACAATACTAACATTCACGTAATATTGTACAGAGAATGTTATCTAAAATACTAACATTCACGTACTATTGTACAGAATGTTATACAACAATACTAACAATTCCACGTTACTATTGTACGTAATTGTTATACAATACTAACGTTAGTTATAATGTACAGATATTTATAACAATTACTAATATTCGTACTATTGTAACAGAATGTTATACAATACCTGTATTCATACTATTGTACAGAATGTTATACAATACTAACATTCACGTAACTTATTGTACAATGAATGTTATACAATACTAACATTCACGTACTGTAATTGTACACAAGAATGTTATACAATACTAACATTCGTACTAATTTTGCTTTAAGAATGTTATACTAATACTAACATTCACGTACTGATTGTACAGAATGTTATACAATACTGAACATTCACGTTATATTGTACATGGAATGTTATACAATACTAACATTCACGTACTATTGTACGCAAAATGTTATACAATTACTAACATTCACGTACTAATTGTACAAGAATGATATACAATACTAACATTCACGTACTACTTGTACAAGATGATTATACAAAATACTAACATTCGTACTATTGTACATGAATGTTATACAACTAATAACATTCACGTACTATTGTACAAAGAATGTTATACAATAACTGACATTTTCATTCGTTACTATTGTACAATAATGTTTATACAATACTAACATTCACGTACTATTGTACAAGAAATGTTACTAATTACTAACATTCACATTACTAATTGTACATGAATGCTTATACAATACTAACATTCATACGTAATCTTGTACAAGAATGTTATTATATCACTAACATTCGTATACGTGAGATGTTATACAATTACTAACATTCAGGTACTGTTGTACCAAAGATGTTATGCAATAACTATTGATTCATTACTTGTGTACATAATGTTTATACAATACTAACATTCACGTACTGTTGTACAAAATTGTTATAAGTAATCTAACATTCATACTTTTCATTAATTACACTAACATTCACGTACTATTGTACAAGAATGTTATACAATACTAACATTCACGTACTATTGTACAAGAATGTTATACAATACTAATATTCACGTACTATTGTACATAATGTTATACAATACTAACATTCACGTACTATTGTACAAGAATGTTATACAATACTAACATTCACGTAATATTGTACATGAATGTTATACAATACTAACATTCACGTACTATTGTACAAGAATGTTATACAATACTAACATTCACGTACTATTGTACAAGAATGTTATACAATACTAACATTCACGTACTATTGTACAAGAATGTTATACAATACTAACATTCACGTACTATTGTACATAATGTTATACAATACTAACGTTCACGTACTATTGTACAAGAATGTTATACAATACTAACATTCTTGTACTATTGTACATGAATGTTATACAATACTAACATTCACGTACTATTGTCCAAGAATGTTATACAATACTAACATTCACGTACTATTGTACAAGAATGTTATACAATACTAACATTCACGTACTATTGTACAAGAATGTTATACAATACTAACATTCACGTACTATTGTACATAATGTTATACAATACTAACATTCACGTACTATTGTACATAATGTTATACAATACTAACATTCACGTACTATTGTACAAGAATGTTATACAATACTAACATTCACGTACTATTGTACAAGAATGTTATACAATACTAACATTCACGTACTATTGTACAAGAATGTTATACAATACTAACATTCACGTACTATTGTACAAGAATGTTATACAATACTAACATTCACGTACTATTGTACAAGAATGTTATACAATACTAACATTCACGTACTATTGTACAAGAATGTTATACAATACTAACATTCACGTTCTATTGTACATAATGTTATACAATACTAACATTCACGTACTATTGTACAAGAATGTTATACAATACTAACATTCACGTACAATTGTACAAGAATGTTATACAATACTAACATTCACGTACTACTGTACAAGAATGTTATACAATACTAACATTCACGTACTATTGTACATGAATGTTATACAATACTAACATTCACGTACTATTGTACATAATGTTATACAATACTAACATTCACGTACTATTGTACAAGAATGTTATACAATACTAACATTCACGTACTATTGTACATAATGTTATACAATACTAACATTCACGTACTATTGTACAAGAATGTTATACAATACTAACATTCACGTACTATTGTACAAGAATGTTATACAATACTAACATTCACGTACTATTGTACAAGAATGTTATACAATACTAACATTCACGTACTATTGTACAAGAATGTTATACAATACTAACATTCACGTACTATTGTACAAGAATGTTATACAATACTAACATTCACGTACTATTGTACAAGAATGTTATACAATACTAACATTCACGTACTATTGTACAAGAATGTTATACAATACTAACATTCACGTACTATTGTACAAGAATGTTATACAATACTAACATTCACGTACTATTGTACATAATGTTATACAATACTAACATTCACGTACTATTGTACAAGAATGTTATACAATACTAACATTCACGTACTATTGTACAAGAATGTTATACAATACTAACATTCACGTACTATTGTACAAGAATGTTATACAATACTAACATTCACGTACTATTGTACAAGAATGTTATACAATACTAACATTCACGTTCTATTGTACATAATGTTATACAATACTAACATTCACGTACTATTGTACAAGAATGTTATACAATACTAACATTCACGTACTATTGTACATAATGTTATACAATACTAACATTCACGTACAATTGTACAAGAATGCTATACAATACTAACATTCACGTACTATTGTACATGAATGTTATACAATACTCACGTACATTGTCAAGAATGTTATACAATACTAACATTCACGTACTATTGTAAGAATGTTATACAATACTAACATTCACGTACTATTGTACAAGAATGTTATACAATACTAACATTCACGTACTATTGTACAAGAATGTTATACAATACTAACATTCACGTACTATTGTACAAGAATGTTATACAATACTAACATTCACGTACTATTGTACATAATGTTATACAATACTAACATTCACGTACTATTGTACAAGAATGTTATACAATACTAACATTCACGTACTATTGTACAAGAATGTTATACAATACTAACATTCACGTACTATTGTACAAGAATGTTATACAATACTAACATTCACGTACTATTGTACAAGAATGTTATACAATACTAACATTCACGTACTATTGTACAAGAATGTTATACAATACTAACATTCACGTACTATTGTACAAGAATGTTATACAATACTAACATTCACGTACTATTGTACAAGAATGTTATACAATACTAACATTCACGTACTATTGTACAAGAATGTTATACAATACTAACATTCACGTACTATTGTACAAGAATGTTATACAATACTAACATTCACGTACTATTGTACATAATGTTATACAATACTAACATTCACGTACTATTGTACAAGAATGTTATACAATACTAACATTCACGTACTATTGTACAATAGTACTATATGTTCAAGAATGTTATACAATACTAACATTCACGTACTATTGTACATAATGTTATACAATACTAACATTCACGTAATATTGTACAAGAATGTTATACAATACTAACATTCACGTACTATTGTACATGAATGTTATACAATACTAACATTCACGTACTATTGTACAAGAATGTTATACAATACTAACATTCACGTACTATTGTACAAGAATGTTATACAATACTAACATTCACGTACTATTGTACAAGAATGTTATACAATACTAACATTCACGTACTATTGTACAAGAATGTTATACAATACTAACATTCACGTACTATTGTACAAGAATGTTATACAATACTAACATTCACGTACTATTGTACAAGAATGTTATACAATACTAACATTCACGTACTATTGTACAAGAATGTTATACAATACTAACATTCACGTACTATTGTACATAATGTTATACAATACTAACATTCACGTACTATTGTACAAGAATGTTATACAATACTAACATTCACGTACTATTGTACATAATGTTATACAATACTAACATTCACGTACTATTGTACAAGAATGTTATACAATACTAACATTCACGTACTATTGTACATGAATGTTATACAATACTAACATTCACGTACTATTGTACAAGAATGTTATACAATACTAACATTCACGTACTATTGTACAAGAATGTTATACAATACTAACATTCACGTACTATTGTACAAGAATGTTATACAATACTAACATTCACGTACTATTGTACAAGAATGTTATACAATACTAACATTCACGTACTATTGTACAAGAATGTTATACAATACTAACATTCACGTACTATTGTACAAGAATGTTATACAATACTAACATTCACGTACTATTGTACAAGAATGTTATACAATACTAACATTCACGTACTATTGTACAAGAATGTTATACAATACTAACATTCACGTACTATTGTACAAGAATGTTATACAATACTAACATTCACGTACTATTGTACAAGAATGTTATACAATACTAACATTGTTATTGTACAAGAATGTTATACAATACTAACATTCACGTACTATTGTACATAATGTTATACAATACTAACATTCACGTACTATTGTACAAGAATGTTATACAATACTAACATTCACGTACTATTGTACATAATGTTATACAATACTAACATTCACGTACTATTGTACAAGAATGTTATACAATACTAACATTCACGTACTATTGTACATGAATGTTATACAATACTAACATTCACGTACTATTGTACAAGAATGTTATACAATACTAACATTCACGTACTATTGTACAAGAATGTTATACAATACTAACATTCACGTACTATTGTACAAGAATGTTATACAATACTAACATTCACGTACTATTGTACAAGAATGTTATACAATACTAACATTCACGTACTATTGTACAAGAATGTTATACAATACTAACATTCACGTACTATTGTACATAATGTTATACAATACTAACATTCACGTACTATTGTACAAGAATGTTATACAATACTAACATTCACGTACTATTGTACAAGAATGTTATACAATACTAACATTCACGTACTATTGTACAAGAATGTTATACAATACTAACATTCACGTAATTGTACAGAATGTTATACAAATACTACGTACATTCATAATGTTATACAATACTAACATTCACGTACTATTGTACAAGAATGTTATACAATACTAACATTCACGTACTATTGTACATAATGTTATACAATACTAACATTCACGTACTATTGTACAAGAATGTTATACAATACTAACATTCACGTACTATTGTACAAGAATGTTATACAATACTAACATTCACGTACTATTGTACAAGAATGTTATACAATACTAACATTCACGTACTATTGTACAAGAATGTTATACAATACTAACATTCACGTACTATTGTACAAGAATGTTATACAATACTAACATTCACGTACTATTGTACAGAATGTTATACAATACTAACATTCACGTACTATTGTACATTGTACAAGAATGTTATACAATACTAACATTCACGTACTATTGTACAAGAATGTTATACAATACTAACATTCACGTACTATTGTACAAGAATGTTATACAATACTAACATTCACGTACTATTGTACAAGAATGTTATACAATACTAACATTCACGTACAATTGTACAAGAATGTTATACAATACTAACATTCATGTACTATTGTACAAGAATGTTATACAATACTAACATTCACGTACTATTGTACAAGAATGTTATACAATACTAACATTCACGTACTATTGTACATAATGTTATACAATACTAACATTCACGTACTATTGTACAAGAATGTTATACAATACTAACATTCACGTACTATTGTACATAATGTTATACAATACTAACATTCACGTACTATTGTACAAGAATGTTATACAATACTAACATTCACGTACTATTGTACAAGAATGTTATACAATACTAACATTCACGTACTATTGTACAAGAATGTTATACAATACTAACATTCACGTACTATTGTACAAGAATGTTATACAATACTAACATTCACGTACTATTGTACAAGAATGTTATACAATACTAACATTCACGTACTATTGTACAAGAATGTTATACAATACTAACATTCACGTACTATTGTACAAGAATGTTATACAATACTAACATTCACGTACTATTGTACAAGAATGTTATACAATACTAACATTCACGTACTATTGTACAAGAATGTTATACAATACTAACATTCACGTACTATTGTACAAGAATGTTATACAATACTAACATTCACGTACTATTGTACAAGAATGTTATACAATACTAACATTCACGTACTATTGTACAAGAATGTTATACAATACTAACATTCACGTACTATTGTACAAGAATGTTATACAATACTAACATTCACGTACTATTGTACATACAAGAATGTTATACAATACTAACATTCACGTACTATTGTACAAGAATGTTATACAATACTAACATTCACGTACTATTGTACAAGAATGTTATACAATACTAACATTCACGTACTATTGTACATAATGTTATACAATACTAACATTCACGTACTATTGTACAAGAATGTTATACAATACTAACATTCACGTACTATTGTACATAATGTTATACAATACTAACATTCACGTACTATTGTACAAGAATGTTATACAATACTAACATTCACGTACTATTGTACATGAATGTTATACAATACTAACATTCACGTACTATTGTACATAATGTTATACAATACTAACATTCACGTACTATTGTACAAGAATGTTATACAATACTAACATTCACGTACTATTGTACAAGAATGTTATACAATACTAACATTCACGTACTATTGTACAAGAATGTTATACAATACTAACATTCACGTACTATTGTACATAATGTTATACAATACTAACATTCACGTACTATTGTACAAGAATGTTATACAATACTAACATTCACGTACTATTGTACAGAATGTTATACAATACTAACATGCACGGACTAGTGGACAAGAATGTTATACAATACTAACATTCACGTACTATTGTACAAGAATGTTATACAATACTAACATTCACGTACTATTGTACAAGAATGTTATACAATACTAACATTCACGTACTATTGTACAAGAATGTTATACAATACTAACATTCACGTACTATTGTACAAGAATGTTATACAATACTAACATTCACGTACTATTGTACAAGAATGTTATACAATACTAACATTCACGTACTATTGTACAAGAATGTTATACAATACTAACATTCACGTACTATTGTACAAGAATGTTATACAATACTAACATTCACGTACTATTGTACATAATGTTATACAATACTAACATTCACGTACTATTGTACAAGAATGTTATACAATACTAACATTCACGTACTATTGTACAAGAATGTTATACAATACTAACATTCACGTACTATTGTACAAGAATGTTATACAATACTAACATTCACGTACTATTGTACAAGAATGTTATACAATACTAACATTCACGTACTATTGTACAAGAATGTTATACAATACTAACATTCACGTACAATTGTACAAGAATGTTATACAATACTAACATTCACGTACTATTTTACAAGAATGTTATACAATACTAACATTCACGTACTATTGTACAAGAATGTTATACAATACTAACATTCACGTACTATTGTACAAGAATGTTATACAATACTAACATTCACGTACTATTGTACAAGAATGTTATACAATACTAACATTCACGTACTATTGTACAAGAATGTTATACAATACTAACATTCACGTACTATTGTACAAGAATGTTATACAATACTAACATTCACGTACTATTGTACAAGAATGTTATACAATACTAACATTCACGTACTATTGTTATACAATACTAACATTCACGTACTATTAATGTTATACAATACTAACATTCACGTACTATTGTACAAGAATGTTATACAATACTAACATTCACGTACTATTGTACAAGAATGTTATACAATACTAACATTCACGTACTATTGTATTGTACAAGAATGTTATACAATACTAACATTCACGTACTATTGTACAAGAATGTTATACAATACTAACATTCACGTACTATTGTACAAGAATGTTATACAATACTAACATTCACGTACTATTGTACAAGAATGTTATACAATACTAACATTCACGTACTATTGTACAAGAATGTTATACAATACTAACATTCACGTACTATTGTACAAGAATGTTATACAATACTAACATTCACGTACTATTGTACAAGAATGTTATACAATACTAACATTCACGTACTATTGTACAAGAATGTTATACAATACTAACATTCACGTACTATTGTACAAGAATGTTATACAATACTAACATTCACGTACTATTGTACATAATGTTATACAATACTAACATTCACGTACTATTGTACAAGAATGTTATACAATACTAACATTCACGTACTATTGTACAAGAATGTTATACAATACTAACATTCACGTACTATTGTACAAGAATGTTATACAATACTAACATTCACGTACTATTGTACATAATGTTATACAATACTAACATTCACGTACTATTGTACAAGAATGTTATACAATACTAACATTCACGTACTATTGTACAAGAATGTTATACAATACTAACATTCACGTACTATTGTACAAGAATGTTATACAATACTAACATTCACGTACTATTGTACAAGAATGTTATACAATACTAACATTCACGTACTATTGTACAAGAATGTTATACAATACTAACATTCACGTACTATTGTACAAGAATGTTATACAATACTAACATTCACGTACTATTGTACAAGAATGTTATACAATACTAACATTCACGTACTATTGTACAAGAATGTTATACAATACTAACATTCACGTACTATTGTACAAGAATGTTATACAATACTAACATTCACGTACTATTGTACAAGAATGTTATACAATACTAACATTCACGTACTATTGTACAAGAATGTTATACAATACTAACATTCACGTACTATTGTACAAGAATGTTATACAATACTAACATTCACGTACTATTGTACAAGAATGTTATACAATACTAACATTCACGTACTATTGTACAAGAATGTTATACAATACTAACATTCACGTACTATTGTACAAGAATGTTATACAATACTAACATTCACGTACTATTGTACAAGAATGTTATACAATACTAACATTCACGTACTATTGTACAAGAATGTTATACAATACTAACATTCACGTACTATTGTACAAGAATGTTATACAATACTAACATTCACGTACAATTGTACAAGAATGTTATACAATACTAACATTCACGTACTATTGTACAAGAATGTTATACAATACTAACATTCACGTACTATTGTACAAGAATGTTATACAATACTAACATTCACGTACTATTGTACATAATGTTATACAATACTAACATTCACGTACTATTGTACAAGAATGTTATACAATACTAACATTCACGTACTATTGTACAAGAATGTTATACAATACTAACATTCACGTACTATTGTACAAGAATGTTATACAATACTAACATTCACGTACTATTGTACAGAATGTTATACAATACTAACATTCACGTACTATTGTACAAGAATGTTATACAATACTAACATTCACGTACTATTGTACAAGAATGTTATACAATACTAACATTCACGTACTATTGTACAAGAATGTTATACAATACTAACATTCACGTACTATTGTACATAATGTTATACAATACTAACATTCACGTACTATTGTACAAGAATGTTATACAATACTAACATTCACGTACTATTGTACAAGAATGTTATACAATACTAACATTCACGTACTATTGTACAAGAATGTTATACAATACTAACATTCACGTACTATTGTACAAGAATGTTATACAATACTAACATTCACGTACTATTGTACAAGAATGTTATACAATACTAACATTCACGTACTATTGTACAAGAATGTTATACAATACTAACATTCACGTACTATTGTACAAGAATGTTATACAATACTAACATTCACGTACTATTGTACAAGAATGTTATACAATACTAACATTCACGTACTATTGTACAAGAATGTTATACAATACTAACATTCACGTACTATTGTACAAGAATGTTATACAATACTAACATTCACGTACTATTGTACAAGAATGTTATACAATACTAACATTCACGTACTATTGTACAAGAATGTTATACAATACTAACATTCACGTACTATTGTACAAGAATGTTATACAATACTAACATTCACGTACTATTGTACAAGAATGTTATACAATACTAACATTCACGTACTATTGTACAAGAATGTTATACAATACTAACATTCACGTACTATTGTACAAGAATGTTATACAATACTAACATTCACGTACTATTGTACATAATGTTATACAATACTAACATTCACGTACTATTGTACATAATGTTATACAATACTAACATTCACGTACTATTGTACAAGAATGTTATACAATACTAACATTCACGTACTATTGTACATAATGTTATACAATACTAACATTCACGTACTATTGTACAAGAATGTTATACAATACTAACATTCACGTACTATTGTACAAGAATGTTATACAATACTAACATTCACGTACTATTGTACAAGAATGTTATACAATACTAACATTCACGTACTATTGTACAAGAATGTTATACAATACTAACATTCACGTACTATTGTACAAGAATGTTATACAATACTAACATTCACGTACTATTGTACAAGAATGTTATACAATACTAACATTCACGTACTATTGTACAAGAATGTTATACAATACTAACATTCACGTACTATTGTACAAGAATGTTATACAATACTAACATTCACGTACTATTGTACAAGAATGTTATACAATACTAACATTCACGTACTATTGTACAAGAATGTTATACAATACTAACATTCACGTACTATTGTACAAGAATGTTATACAATACTAACATTCACGTACTATTGTACAAGAATGTTATACAATACTAACATTCACGTACTATTGTACAAGAATGTTATACAATACTAACATTCACGTACTATTGTACAAGAATGTTATACAATACTAACATTCACGTACTATTGTACAAGAATGTTATACAATACTAACATTCACGTACTATTGTACAAGAATGTTATACAATACTAACATTCACGTACTATTGTACAAGAATGTTATACAATACTAACATTCACGTACTATTGTACAAGAATGTTATACAATACTAACATTCACGTACTATTGTACAAGAATGTTATACAATACTAACATTCACGTACTATTGTACAAGAATGTTATACAATACTAACATTCACGTACTATTGTACAAGAATGTTATACAATACTAACATTCACGTACTATTGTACAAGAATGTTATACAATACTAACATTCACGTACTATTGTACAAGAATGTTATACAATACTAACATTCACGTACTATTGTACAAGAATGTTATACAATACTAACATTCACGTACTATTGTACATAATGTTATACAATACTAACATTCACGTACTATTGTACAAGAATGTTATACAATACTAACATTCACGTACTATTGTACAAGAATGTTATACAATACTAACATTCACGTACTATTGTACAAGAATGTTATACAATACTAACATTCACGTACTATTGTACAAGAATGTTATACAATACTAACATTCACGTACTATTGTACAAGAATGTTATACAATACTAACATTCACGTACTATTGTACAAGAATGTTATACAATACTAACATTCACGTACTATTGTACAAGAATGTTATACAATACTAACATTCACGTACTATTGTACAAGAATGTTATACAATACTAACATTCACGTACTATTGTACAAGAATGTTATACAATACTAACATTCACGTACTATTGTACAAGAATGTTATACAATACTAACATTCACGTACTATTGTACAAGAATGTTATACAATACTAACATTCACGTACTATTGTACAAGAATGTTATACAATACTAACATTCACGTACTATTGTACAAGAATGTTATACAATACTAATATTCACGTACTAACATTCACGTACTATTGTACAAGAATGTTATACAATACTAACATTCACGTACTATTGTACATAATGTTATACAATACTAACATTCACGTACTATTGTACAAGAATGTTATACAATACTAACATTCACGTACTATTGTACATAATGTTATACAATACTAACATTCACGTACTATTGTACAAGAATGTTATACAATACTAACATTCACGTACTATTGTACAAGAATGTTATACTATTGTCCAAGAATGTTATACAATACTAACATTCACGTACTATTGTACAAGAATGTTATACAATACTAACATTCACGTACTATTGTACAAGAATGTTATACAATACTAACATTCACGTACTACTGTACAAGAATGTTATACAATACTAACATTCACGTACTATTGTACAAGAATGTTATACAATACTAACATTCACGTACTATTGTACAAGAATGTTATACAATACTAACATTCACGTACTATTGTACAAGAATGTTATACAATACTAACATTCACGTACTATTGTACAAGAATGTTATACAATACTAACATTCACGTACTATTGTACAAGAATGTTATACAATACTAACATTCACGTACTATTGTACAAGAATGTTATACAATACTAACATTCACGTACTATTGTACAAGAATGTTATACAATACTAACATTCACGTACTATTGTACATAATGTTATACAATACTAACATTCACGTACTATTGTACAAGAATGTTATACAATACTAACATTCACGTACTATTGTACATGAATGTTATACAATACTAACATTCACGTACTATTGTCCAAGAATGTTATACAATACTAACATTCACGTACTATTGTACAAGAATGTTATACAATACTAACATTCACGTACTATTGTACAAGAATGTTATACAATACTAACATTCATGTACTACTGTAAAAGAATGTTATACAATACTGACATTCACGTACTATTGTACATGAATGTTATACAATACTGACATTCACGTACTATTGTACATAATGTTATACAATACTAACATTCACGTACTATTGTACAAGAATGTTATATAATACTAACATTCACGTACTATTGTACATGAATGTTATACAATACTAACATTCACGTAATATTGTACAAGAATGTTATAAAATACTAACATTCACGTACTGTTGTACAAGAATGTTATACAATACTAACATTCAGGTACTATTGTACAAGAATGTTATACAATACTAACATTCACGTACTATTGTACATAATGTTATACAATACTAACATTCACGTACTATTGTACAAGAATGTTATACAATACTAACATTCACGTACTATTGTACAAGAATGTTATACAATACTAACATTCACGTACTATTGTACAAGAATGTTATACAATACTAACATTCACGTACTATTGTACATGAATGTTATACAATACTAACATTCACGTACTATTGTACAAGAATGTTATACAATACTAACATTCACGTACTATTGTACAAGAATGTTATACAATACTAACATTCACGTACTATTGTACAAGAATGTTATACAATACTAACATTCACGTACTATTGTACAAGAATGTTATACAATACTAACATTCACGTACTATTGTACAAGAATGTTATACAATACTAACATTCACGTACTATTGTACAAGAATGTTATACAATACTAACATTCACGTACTATTGTACAAGAATGTTATACAATACTAACATTCACGTACTATTGTACAAGAATGTTATACAATACTAACATTCACGTACTATTGTACAAGAATGTTATACAATACTAACATTCACGTACTATTGTACAAGAATGTTATACAATACTAACATTCACGTACTATTGTACAAGAATGTTATACAATACTAACATTCACGTACTATTGTACAAGAATGTTATACAATACTAACATTCACGTACTATTGTACAAGAATGTTATACAATACTAACATTCACGTACTATTGTACAAGAATGTTATACAATACTAACATTCACGTACTATTGTACAAGAATGTTATACAATACTAACATTCACGTACTATTGTACAAGAATGTTATACAATACTAACATTCACGTACTATTGTACAAGAATGTTATACAATACTAACATTCACGTACTATTGTACAAGAATGTTATACAATACTAACATTCACGTACTATTGTACAAGAATGTTATACAATACTAACATTCACGTACTATTGTACAAGAATGTTATACAATACTAACATTCACGTACTATTGTACAAGAATGTTATACAATACTAACATTCACGTACTATTGTACAAGAATGTTATACAATACTAACATTCACGTACTATTGTACAAGAATGTTATACAATACTAACATTCACGTACTATTGTACAAGAATGTTATACAATACTAACATTCACGTACTATTGTACAAGAATGTTATACAATACTAACATTCACGTACTATTGTACAAGAATGTTATACAATACTAACATTCACGTACTATTGTACAAGAATGTTATACAATACTAACATTCACGTACTATTGTACAAGAATGTTATACAATACTAACATTCACGTACAATTGTACAAGAATGTTATACAATACTAACATTCACGTACTACTGTACAAGAATGTTATACAATACTAACATTCACGTACTATTGTACATGAATGTTATACAATACTAACATTCACGTACTATTGTACATAATGTTATACAATACTAACATTCACGTACTATTGTACATAATGTTATACAATACTAACATTCACGTACTATTGTACAAGAATGTTATACAATACTAACATTCACGTACTATTGTACATAATGTTATACAATACTAACATTCACGTACTATTGTACAAGAATGTTATACAATACTAACATTCACGTACTATTGTACATAATGTTATACAATACTAACATTCACGTACTATTGTACAAGAATGTTATACAATACTAACATTCACGTACTATTGTACATGAATGTTATACAATACTAACATTCACGTACTATTGTACAAGAATGTTATACAATACTAACATTCACGTACTATTGTACAAGAATGTTATACAATACTAACATTCACGTACTATTGTACAAGAATGTTATACAATACTAACATTCACGTACTATTGTACAAGAATGTTATACAATACTAACATTCACGTACTATTGTACAAGAATGTTATACAATACTAACATTCACGTACTATTGTACAAGAATGTTATACAATACTAACATTCACGTACTATTGTACAAGAATGTTATACAATACTAACATTCACGTACTATTGTACAAGAATGTTATACAATACTAACATTCACGTACTATTGTACAAGAATGTTATACAATACTAACATTCACGTACTATTGTACAAGAATGTTATACAATACTAACATTCACGTACTATTGTACAAGAATGTTATACAATACTAACATTCACGTACTATTGTACATAATGTTATACAATACTAACATTCACGTACTATTGTACAAGAATGTTATACAATACTAACATTCACGTACTATTGTACAAGAATGTTATACAATACTAACATTCACGTACTATTGTACAAGAATGTTATACAATACTAACATTCACGTACTATTGTACAAGAATGTTATACAATACTAACATTCACGTACTATTGTACAAGAATGTTATACAATACTAACATTCACGTACTATTGTACAAGAATGTTATACAATACTAACATTCACGTACTATTGTACAAGAATGTTATACAATACTAACATTCACGTACTATTGTACAAGAATGTTATACAATACTAACATTCACGTACTATTGTACATAATGTTATACAATACTAACATTCACGTACTATTGTACAAGAATGTTATACAATACTAACATTCACGTACTATTGTACAAGAATGTTATACAATACTAACATTCACGTACTATTGTACAAGAATGTTATACAATACTAACATTCACGTACTATTGTACAAGAATGTTATACAATACTAACATTCACGTACTATTGTACATAATGTTATACAATACTAACATTCACGTACTATTGTACAAGAATGTTATACAATACTAACATTCACGTACTATTGTACAAGAATGTTATACAATACTAACATTCACGTACTATTGTACAAGAATGTTATACAATACTAACATTCACGTACTATTGTACAAGAATGTTATACAATACTAACATTCACGTACTATTGTACAAGAATGTTATACAATACTAACATTCACGTACTATTGTACAAGAATGTTATACAATACTAACATTCAATGTTATACAATACTAACATTCACGTACTATTGTACAAGAATGTTATACAATACTAACATTCACGTACTATTGTACAAGAATGTTATACAATACTAACATTCACGTACTATTGTACAAGAATGTTATACAATACTAACATTCACGTACTATTGTACAAGAATGTTATACAATACTAACATTCACGTACTATTGTACAAGAATGTTATACAATACTAACATTCACGTACTATTGTACAAGAATGTTATACAATACTAACATTCACGTACTATTGTACAAGAATGTTATACAATACTAACATTCACGTACTATTGTACAAGAATGTTATACAATACTAACATTCACGTACTATTGTACAAGAATGTTATACAATACTAACATTCACGTACTATTGTACAAGAATGTTATACAATACTAACATTCACGTACTATTGTACAAGAATGTTATACAATACTAACATTCACGTACTATTGTACAAGAATGTTATACAATACTAACATTCACGTACTATTGTACAAGAATGTTATACAATACTAACATTCACGTACTATTGTACAAGAATGTTATACAATACTAACATTCACGTACTATTGTACAAGAATGTTATACAATACTAACATTCACGTACTATTGTACAAGAATGTTATACAATACTAACATTCACGTACTATTGTACAAGAATGTTATACAATACTAACATTCACGTACTATTGTACAAGAATGTTATACAATACTAACATTCACGTACTATTGTACAAGAATGTTATACAATACTAACATTCACGTACTATTGTACAAGAATGTTATACAATACTAACATTCACGTACTATTGTACATAATGTTATACAATACTAACATTCACGTACTATTGTACAAGAATGTTATACAATACTAACATTCACGTACTATTGTACATAATGTTATACAATACTAACATTCACGTACTATTGTACAAGAATGTTATACAATACTAACATTCACGTACTATTGTACAAGAATGTTATACAATACTAACATTCACGTACTATTGTACAAGAATGTTATACAATACTAACATTCACGTACTATTGTACAAGAATGTTATACAATACTAACATTCACGTACTATTGTACAAGAATGTTATACAATACTAACATTCACGTACTATTGTACAAGAATGTTATACAATACTAACATTCACGTACTATTGTACAAGAATGTTATACAATACTAACATTCACGTACTATTGTACAAGAATGTTATACAATACTAACATTCACGTACTATTGTACATAATGTTATACAATACTAACATTCACGTACTATTGTACAAGAATGTTATACAATACTAACATTCACGTACTATTGTACAAGAATGTTATACAATACTAACATTCACGTACTATTGTACAAGAATGTTATACAATACTAACATTCACGTACTATTGTACAAGAATGTTATACAATACTAACATTCACGTACTATTGTACAAGAATGTTATACAATACTAACATTCACGTACTATTGTACAAGAATGTTATACAATACTAACATTCACGTACTATTGTACAAGAATGTTATACAATACTAACATTCACGTACTATTGTACAAGAATGTTATACAATACTAACATTCACGTACTATTGTACAAGAATGTTATACAATACTAACATTCACGTACTATTGTACAAGAATGTTATACAATACTAACATTCACGTACTATTGTACAAGAATGTTATACAATACTAACATTCACGTACAATTGTACAAGAATGTTATACAATACTAACATTCACGTACTACTGTACAAGAATGTTATACAATACTAACATTCACGTACTATTGTACATGAATGTTATACAATACTAACATTCACGTACTATTGTACATAATGTTATACAATACTAACATTCACGTACTATTGTACATAATGTTATACAATACTAACATTCACGTACTATTGTACAAGAATGTTATACAATACTAACATTCACGTACTATTGTACATAATGTTATACAATACTAACATTCACGTACTATTGTACAAGAATGTTATACAATACTAACATTCACGTACTATTGTACATAATGTTATACAATACTAACATTCACGTACTATTGTACAAGAATGTTATACAATACTAACATTCACGTACTATTGTACATGAATGTTATACAATACTAACATTCACGTAATATTGTACAAGAATGTTATAAAATACTAACATTCACGTACTGTTGTACAAGAATGTTATACAATACTAACATTCAGGTACTATTGTACAAGAATGTTATACAATACTAACATTCACGTACTATTGTACATAATGTTATACAATACTAACATTCACGTACTATTGTACAAGAATGTTATACAATACTAACATTCACGTACTATTGTACAAGAAAGTTATACAATACTAACATTCACGTACAATTGTACAAGAATGTTATACAATACTAACATTCACGTACTATTGTACATGAATGTTATACAATACTAACATTCACGTAATATTGTACAAGAATGTTATAAAATACTAACATTCACGTACTGTTGTACAAGAATGTTATACAATACTAACATTCAGGTACTATTGTACAAGAAAGTTATACAATACTAACATTCACGTACTATTGTACATAATGTTATACAATACTAACATTCACGTACTATTGTACAAGAATGTTATACAATACTAACATTCACGTACTATTGTGCATAATGTTATACAATACTAACATTCACGTACTATTGTACAAGAATGTTATACAATACTAACATTCACGTACTATTGTACATGAATGTTATACAATACTAACATTCACGTACTATTGTACAAGAATGTTATACAATACTAACATTCACGTACTATTGTACAAGAATGTTATTCAATACTAACATTCACGTACTATTGTACAAGAATGTTATACAATACTAACATTCACGTACTATTGTACAAGAATGTTATACAATACTAACATTCACGTACTATTGTACAAGAATGTTATACAATACTAACATTCACGTACTATTGTACAAGAATGTTATACAATACTAACATTCACGTACTATTGTACAAGAATGTTATACAATACTAACATTCACGTACTATTGTACAAGAATGTTATACAATACTAACATTCACGTACTATTGTACAAGAATGTTATACAATACTAACATTCACGTACTATTGTACAAGAATGTTATACAATACTAACATTCACGTACTATTGTACATAATGTTATACAATACTAACATTCACGTACTATTGTACATAATGTTATACAATACTAACATTCACGTACTATTGTACAAGAATGTTATACAATACTAACATTCACGTACTATTGTACAAGAATGTTATACAATACTAACATTCACGTACTATTGTACAAGAATGTTATACAATACTAACATTCACGTACTATTGTACAAGAATGTTATACAATACTAACATTCACGTACTATTGTACAAGAATGTTATACAATACTAACATTCACGTACTATTGTACAAGAATGTTATACAATACTAACATTCACGTACTATTGTACAAGAATGTTATACAATACTAACATTCACGTACTATTGTACAAGAATGTTATACAATACTAACATTCACGTACTATTGTACAAGAATGTTATACAATACTAACATTCACGTACTATTGTACATAATGTTATACAATACTAACATTCACGTACTATTGTACAAGAATGTTATACAATACTAACATTCACGTACTATTGTACATAATGTTATACAATACTAACATTCACGTACTATTGTACAAGAATGTTATACAATACTAACATTCACGTACTATTGTACAAGAATGTTATACAATACTAACATTCACGTACTATTGTACAAGAATGTTATACAATACTAACATTCACGTACTATTGTACAAGAATGTTATACAATACTAACATTCACGTACTATTGTACAAGAATGTTATACAATACTAACATTCACGTACTATTGTACAAGAATGTTATACAATACTAACATTCACGTACTATTGTACAAGAATGTTATACAATACTAACATTCACGTACTATTGTACAAGAATGTTATACAATACTAACATTCACGTACTATTGTACAAGAATGTTATACAATACTAACATTCACGTACTATTGTACAAGAATGTTATACAATACTAACATTCACGTACTATTGTACATAATGTTATACAATACTAACATTCACGTACTATTGTACAAGAATGTTATACAATACTAACATTCACGTACTATTGTACATGAATGTTATACAATACTAACATTCACGTACTATTGTACAAGAATGTTATACAATACTAACATTCACGTACTATTGTACAAGAATGTTATACAATACTAACATTCACGTACTATTGTACAAGAATGTTATACAATACTAACATTCACGTACTATTGTACAAGAATGTTATACAATACTAACATTCACGTACTATTGTACAAGAATGTTATACAATACTAACATTCACGTACTATTGTACAAGAATGTTATACAATACTAACATTCACGTACTATTGTACAAGAATGTTATACAATACTAACATTCACGTACTATTGTACAAGAATGTTATACAATACTAACATTCACGTACTATTGTACAAGAATGTTATACAATACTAACATTCACGTACTATTGTACAAGAATGTTATACAATACTAACATTCACGTACTATTGTACAAGAATGTTATACAATACTAACATTCACGTACTATTGTACAAGAATGTTATACAATACTAACATTCACGTACTATTGTACAAGAATGTTATACAATACTAACATTCACGTACTATTGTACAAGAATGTTATACAATACTAACATTCACGTACTATTTTACAAGAATGTTATACAATACTAACATTTACGTACTATTGTACAAGAATGTTATACAATACTAACATTCACGTACTATTGTACAAGAATGTTATACAATACTAACATTCACGTACTATTGTACAAGAATGTTATACAATACTAACATTCACGTACTATTGTACAAGAATGTTATACAATACTAACATTCACGTACTATTGTACAAGAATGTTATACAATACTAACATTCACGTACTATTGTACAAGAATGTTATACAATACTAACATTCACGTACTATTGTACAAGAATGTTATACAATACTAACATTCACGTACTATTGTACAAGAATGTTATACAATACTAACATTCACGTACTATTGTACAGAATGTTATACAATACTAACATTCACGTACTATTGTACAAGAATGTTATACAATACTAACATTCACGTACTATTGTACAAGAATGTTATACAATACTAACATTCACGTACTATTGTACAAGAATGTTATACAATACTAACATTCACGTACTATTGTACAAGAATGTTATACAATACTAACATTCACGTACTATTGTACATAATGTTATACAATACTAACATTCACGTACTATTGTACAAGAATGTTATACAATACTAACATTCACGTACTATTGTACAAGAATGTTATACAATACTAACATTCACGTACTATTGTACAAGAATGTTATACAATACTAACATTCACGTACTATTGTACAAGAATGTTATACAATACTAACATTCACGTACTATTGTACATAATGTTATACAATACTAACATTCACGTACTATTGTACATAATGTTATACAATACTAACATTCACGTACTATTGTACAAGAATGTTATACAATACTAACATTCACGTACTATTGTACATGAATGTTATACAATACTAACATTCACGTACTATTGTACAATGTTATACAATACTAACATTCACGTACTATTGTACAAGAATGTTATACAATACTAACATTCACGTACTATTGTACAAGAATGTTATACAATACTAACATTCACGTACTATTGTACAGGAATGTTATACAATACTAACATTCACGTACTATTGTACAGAATGTTATACAATACTAACATTCACGTACTATTGTACAAGAATGTTATACAATACTAACATTCACGTACTATTGTACAAGAATGTTATACAATACTAACATTCACGTACTATTGTACAAGAATGTTATACAATACTAACATTCACGTACTATTGTACAAGAATGTTATACAATACTAACATTCACGTACTATTGTACAAGAATGTTATACAATACTAACATTCACGTACTATTGTACAAGAATGTTATACAATACTAACATTCACGTACTATTGTACAAGAATGTTATACAATACTAACATTCACGTACTATTGTACAAGAATGTTATACAATACTAACATTCACGTACTATTGTACAAGAATGTTATACAATACTAACATTCACGTACTATTGTACATAATGTTATACAATACTAACATTCACGTACTATTGTACATAATGTTATACAATACTAACATTCACGTACTATTGTACAAGAATGTTATACAATACTAACATTCACGTACTATTGTACATAATGTTATACAATACTAACATTCACGTACTATTGTACAAGAATGTTATACAATACTAACATTCACGTACTATTGTACAAGAATGTTATACAATACTAACATTCACGTACTATTGTACAAGAATGTTATACAATACTAACATTCACGTACTATTGTACAAGAATGTTATACAATACTAACATTCACGTACTATTGTACAAGAATGTTATACAATACTAACATTCACGTACTATTGTACATAATGTTATACAATACTAACATTCACGTACTATTGTACAAGAATGTTATACAATACTAACATTCACGTACTATTGTACATAATGTTATACAATACTAACATTCACGTACTATTGTACAAGAATGTTATACAATACTAACATTCACGTACTATTGTACAAGAATGTTATACAATACTAACATTCACGTACTATTGTACAAGAATGTTATACAATACTAACATTCACGTACTATTGTACAAGAATGTTATACAATACTAACATTCACGTACTATTGTACAAGAATGTTATACAATACTAACATTCACGTACTATTGTACAAGAATGTTATACAATACTAACATTCACGTACTATTGTACAAGAATGTTATACAATACTAACATTCACGTACTATTGTACAAGAATGTTATACAATACTAACATTCACGTACTATTGTACATTCACGTAATGTTATACAATACTAACATTCACGTACTATTGTACAAGAATGTTATACAATACTAACATTCACGTACTATTGTACATGAATGTTATACAATACTAACATTCACGTACTATTGTACAAGAATGTTATACAATACTAACATTCACGTACTATTGTACAAGAATGTTATACAATACTAACATTCACGTACTATTGTACAAGAATGTTATACAATACTAACATTCACGTACTATTGTACAAGAATGTTATACAATACTAACATTCACGTACTATTGTACAAGAATGTTATACAATACTAACATTCACGTACTATTGTACAAGAATGTTATACAATACTAACATTCACGTACTATTGTGCATAATGTTATACAATACTAACATTCACGTACTATTGTACAAGAATGTTATACAATACTAACATTCACGTACTATTGTACAAGAATGTTATACAATACTAACATTCACGTACTATTGTACAAGAATGTTATACAATACTAACATTCACGTACTATTGTACAAGAATGTTATACAATACTAACATTCACGTACTATTGTACAAGAATGTTATACAATACTAACATTCACGTACTATTGTACAAGAATGTTATACAATACTAACATTCACGTACTATTGTACAAGAATGTTATACAATACTAACATTCACGTACTATTGTACAAGAATGTTATACAATACTAACATTCACGTACTATTGTACAAGAATGTTATACAATACTAACATTCACGTACTATTGTACAAGAATGTTATACAATACTAACATTCACGTACTATTGTACATAATGTTATACAATACTAACATTCACGTACTATTGTACAAGAATGTTATACAATACTAACATTCACGTACTATTGTACAAGAATGTTATACAATACTAACATTCACGTACTATTGTACATAATGTTATACAATACTAACATTCACGTACTATTGTACAAGAATGTTATACAATACTAACATTCACGTACTATTGTACAAGAATGTTATACAATACTAACATTCACGTACTATTGTACAAGAATGTTATACAATACTAACATTCACGTACTATTGTACAAGAATGTTATACAATACTAACATTCACGTACTATTGTACAAGAATGTTATACAATACTAACATTCACGTACTATTGTACAAGAATGTTATACAATACTAACATTCACGTACTATTGTACAAGAATGTTATACAATACTAACATTCACGTACTATTGTACAAGAATGTTATACAATACTAACATTCACGTACTATTGTACAAGAATGTTATACAATACTAACATTCACGTACTATTGTACAAGAATGTTATACAATACTAACATTCACGTACTATTGTACAAGAATGTTATACAATACTAACATTCACGTACTATTGTACATGAATGTTATACAATACTAACATTCACGTACTATTGTACAAGAATGTTATACAATACTAACATTCACGTACTATTGTACAAGAATGTTATACAATACTAACATTCACGTACTATTGTACAAGAATGTTATACAATACTAACATTCACGTACTATTGTACAAGAATGTTATTCAATACTAACATTCACGTACTATTGTACAAGAATGTTATACAATACTAACATTCACGTACTATTGTACATGAATGTTATACAATACTAACATTCACGTACTATTGTACAAGAATGTTATACAATACTAACATTCACGTACTATTGTACAAGAATGTTATACAATACTAACATTCACGTACTATTGTACAAGAATGTTATACAATACTAACATTCACGTACTATTGTACAAGAATGTTATACAATACTAACATTCACGTACTATTGTACAAGAATGTTATACAATACTAACATTCACGTACTATTGTACAAGAATGTTATACAATACTAACATTCACGTACTATTGTACAAGAATGTTATACAATACTAACATTCACGTACTATTGTACAAGAATGTTATACAATACTAACATTCACGTACTATTGTACAAGAATGTTATACAATACTAACATTCACGTACTATTGTACATGAATGTTATACAATACTAACATTCACGTACTATTGTACATGAATGTTATACAATACTAACATTCACGTACTATTGTACATGAATGTTATACAATACTAACATTCACGTACTATTGTACATGAATGTTATACAATACTAACATTCACGTACTATTGTACATGAATGTTATACAATACTAACATTCACGTACTATTGTACATGAATGTTATACAATACTAACATTCACGTACTATTGTACATGAATGTTATACAATACTAACATTCACGTACTATTGTACATGAATGTTATACAATACAAACATTCACGTACTATTATACATGAATGTTATACAATACAAACATTCACGTACTATTATACATGAATGTTATACAATACTAACATTCACGTACTATTATACATGAATGTTATACAATACTAACATTCACGTACTATTGTACATGAATGTTATACAATACTAACATTCACGTACTATTGTACATGAATGTTATACAATACAAACATTCACGTACTATTATACATGAATGTTATACAATACTAACATTCACGTACTATTGTACATGAATGTTATACAATACTAACATTCACGTACTATTATACATGAATGTTATACAATACTAACATTCACGTACTATTGTACATGAATGTTATACAATACTAACATTCACGTACTATTATACATGAATGTTATACAATACTAACATTCACGTACTATTGTACATGAATGTTATACAATACTAACATTCACGTACTATTGTACATGAATGTTATACAATACTAACATTCACGTACTATTGTACGTGAATGTTATACAATACTAACATTCACGTACTATTGTACGTGAATGTTATACAATACTAACATTCACGTACTATTGTACATAATGTTATACAATACTAACATTCACGTACTATTGTACATGAATGTTATACAATACTAACATTCACGTACTATTATACATGAAAGTTATACAATACTAACATTCACGTACTATTATACATGAAAGTTATACAATACTAACATTCACGTACTATTGTACATAATGTTATACAATACTAACATTCACGTACTATTATACATGAAAGTTATACAATACCCACAAGATGAAGAACTGGACACAAGTACAACATCTGGGGATCTTTATTTAGACACTTGGTCAGCCAGTAACTTTATCAATACAAATTCAAGGATTTGTATTGATAAAGTCACTGGCTGACGAAACTTATACAAATAAAAATACCCAGTTGTTGCACTTGTGTCTAATTCTTCACCTTGTCGGTTATGTCTACCATGTGTCTAATTCTTCACTTTGTCGGTTATGTCTCCCATGTGTCTAACTCTTCACCTTGTGAGGTTATGTCTACCATGTGTCTAATTCTTCACCTTGTCGGTTATGTCTACCATGTGTCTAATTCTTCACTTTGTCGGTTATGTCTCCCATGTGTCTAACTCTTCACCTTGTCGGTTATGTCTACCATTCTTGTACTTGTCAGACAGCAACATCACGGAAGCTTGCTCAGTGGCCATCCCAATAGTCGTCTTTACTACTACTGGTCCATCCCTTGGGTATGACCTACTTCCACTGGTCCATCCCTTGGGTATGACCTACTTCCACTGGTCCATCCCTTGGCAATGACCTACTTCCACTGGTCCATCCCTTGGGTATGACCTACTTCCACTGGTCCATCCCTTGGGTATGACCTACTTCCACTGGTCCATCCCTTGGGTATGACCTACTTCCACTGGTCCATCCCTTGGCTATGACCTACTTCCACTGGTCCATCCCTTGGCTATGACCTACTTCCACTGGTCCATCCCTTGGGTATGACCTACTTCCACTGGTCCATCCCTTGGGTATGACCTACTTCCACTGGTCCATCCCTTGGGTATGACCTACTTCCACTGGTCCATCCCTTGGGTATGACCTACTTTCACTGGTCCATCCCTTGGGTATGACCTACTTCCACTGGTCCATCCCTTGGCTATGACCTACTTCCACTGGTCCATCCCTTGGCTATGACCTACTTCCACTGGTCCATCCCTTGGCTATGACCTACTTCCACTGGTCCATCCCTTGGGTATGATCTACTTCCACTGGTCCATCCCTTGGGTATGACCTACTTCCACTGGCCCATCCCTTGGGCATGACTTACTTCCACTGGCCCATCCCTTGGGTATGACCTACTTCCACTGGTCCATCCCTTGGCTATGACCTACTTCCACTGGTCCATCCCTTGGCTATGACCTACTTCCACTGGTCCATCCCTTGGCTATGACCTACTTCCACTGGTCCATCCCTTGGGTATGATCTACTTCCACTGGTCCATCCCTTGGGTATGACCTACTTCCACTGGCCCATCCCTTGGGCATGACTTACTTCCACTGGCCCATCCCTTGGGTATGGCCTACTTCCACTGGTCCATCCCTTGGGTATGACCTACTTCCACTGGTCCATCCCTTGGCTATGACCTACTTCCACTGGTCCATCCCTTGGCTATGAGCTACTTCCACTGGTCCATTCCTTGGCTATGACCTACTTCCACTGGGCCATCCCTTGGGTATGATCTACTTCCACTGGTCCATCCCTTGGGTATGACCTACTTCCACTGGTCCATCCCTTGGGTATGACCTACTTCCACTGGTCCATCCCTTGGGTATGACCTACTTCCACTGGCCCATCCCTTTGGTATGGCCTACTTCCACTGGTCCATCCCTTGGGTATGACCTACTTCCACTGGTCCATCCCTTGGGTATGACCTACTTCCACTGGTCCATCCCTTGGCTATGACCTACTTCCACTGGTCCATCCCTTGGGTATGATCTACTTCCACTGGTCCATCCCTTGGGTATGACCTACTTCCACTGGCCCATCCCTTGGGCATGACTTACTTCCACTGGCCCATCCCTTTGGTATGGCCTACTTCCACTGGTCCATCCCTTGGGTATGACCTACTTCCACTGGAAAATCCCGCCTACCTGTGACGTGCCTTCGTCTGCAGCATGTATCTCATCCTTACATGACTCCAGTATATAAGCGCTAATCTTCATGTTTGTGCTTCAGATTCTACGAAAGATCTGTTGTAGGTTCTACCTATATTTCGACTGCAATATTTATATCAGGAAGAAAGTTTTAATTAATAAGGTTTTGATTATCTTACAAGCATACATAGTCGGTGTTGTGGAAGACGGTAAGTGTAGTGAGTAGACAGTTCCGTGTTGGGAGTAATCAGCGTGGCGAGGCGAGGTTCTGACCAGAGCTTTGGTAAGATAGGGAAGGTAGAAGGATGGGTAAGGATGGAGTGTGGGAAAGGGTTGGGAGGGTGGAAGGGGAGGTGAGGTTTTAAAGGTAAGTGGCGTATCTACTTTGGTGCAATTTAAATGAGTCTGTGTGTGTGTGTATGTTGTGATATTCATTAAAAAGATGGATTCATAAGATAGGTATACTTCCTGCCCGTCAACTGCACACCGCAATACCGGCTGTATACCGGTGTGCCATTGAATTGAAAGGATGCACACTGTTTTCATCGGTAGTGTTAGATGGTTGGGATGGGTTCTCTCTGTCGAGTACATAGAGTTCCTGCATGTCATATAGCTGTCTCTTCATTAATTCGTCTAGCCTAACATTATCTGCAGTGATTCTCTGTTGTACGTGCAGGTCTTCCGTCCTGATTGAGTCTCTAAATTTTGGTGCCAGTGATAAAGCGGAGGGCTTTGTTCTGGACTCTTTGGAACTGTAGCATGTTGGTTTTATTTGTTAGTGACATTGGTATGGAAAGATATTCTGGCAGAGGTCTGATCAGCATCTTATACAGGTGTTTCTTGATGTGGGAGGGGGCTGGCTGCATTGAATCAGAAAAGTTGGCCGAGGCGGGCTCTGGCTAGGTTCACTTTTTTGGTTATGTGGGATGTGGAGTGGAGTAATCTGTCGACCTCGTACTCTAGGATCTTGTTTGGATTTCTGATAGCGATTCGTGTGCCTCTGATGGAAATATCCCCTTTGTCTTCTATGGTTGATGCTAAACAGCCGATGGTGCTGATGAGAACTTTATCTGAGTTGGTTGTGATTCTCAATTTCTTCTCCCACTTAGCTGTTCTCCGTAGTTCTTCGTTCATTTTCTCTATTGCTCTCCTATGATTATTTGCACCAGAGACAGGGGTTGAAGAGAATACATGGATAACATCGTCTGCAAATTGGGTGATGATGGTATCATTGTGTTCAGATTGGGGGAGGTCGTTAACATTGTAGAGCATAGGGCTGAGGCAAGAGCCTTGTGGTACTCCAGCTGTCGGCGTGAAGGGTGTTGCAGCCGTACCATGGACGGTGCGAATGATACTTCTGTTAAGAAGTTGTATATGAGCCTGAGAAAGGTACAGTTGTGATCTGGGAGGTCTGCAAGTTTGAAAATGAGTCTTTTGTGCCGCAGGCTGTCGAAGGCCTTGTGTACATAACTAGTTACAATCAGACCCAGGTTCCCTTGCTTCCTCAGGCTTGCCACGGCGTCAAAGATGATGTTCATTGCATTTTGCTTGCTACGGTGAGAACTGAAGCCGAACTGCTTTTAAGAGAACAGGTGGTTGAATTCCATGTTGTAGTTCAGCCTGTTTGCGATAATTCTTTCGAAGACTTTGCCCGTGACTTCGAGTAAGGAGATGGGCCTGTAGTTCTTAGGGTTTCGGGTGTCCTTGTTGGGTTTAGCGATGAAAATCATCCTTGCAGTCTTATTTGTCACTGGAAAGTGTCCTGATGCCAAGACGGCATTGAAGACATTCGCCAGCGACATCTTGCAATTACGGGGAAGGTACTTTAATTGTTTAGCTGTTATGCCTGATGGGCCAGGTGCTGTTTCTCATTCGGCCAGTGACTTGGGACACTTCCCTAGTTAGAGGGTGTGTCTAGTTAGAGGGTGTGTCTAGTTAGAGGGTGTGTCTAGTTAGAGGGTGTGTCTAGTTAGAGGGTGTGTCTAGTTAGAGGGTGTGTCTAGTTAGAGGGTGTGTCTAGTTAGAGGGTGTGTCTAGTTAGAGGGTGTGTCTAGTTAGAGGGTGTGTCTAGTTAGAGGGTGTGTCTAGTTAGAGGGTGTGTCTAGTTAGAGGGTGTGTCTAGTTAGAGGGTGTGTCTAGTTAGAGGTTGTGTCTAGTTAGAGGGTGTGTCTAGTTAGAGGTTGTGTCTAGTTAGAGGGTGTGTCTAGTTAGAGGTTGTGTCTAGTTAGAGGGTGTGTCTAGTTAGAGGGTGTGTCTAGTTAGAGGTTGTGTCTAGTTAGAGGGTGTGTCTAGTTAGAGGTTGTGTCTAGTTAGAGGTTGTGTCTAGTTAGAGGGTGTGTCTAGTTAGAGGGTGTGTCTAGTTAGAGGGTGTGTCTAGTTAGAGGGTGTGTCTAGTTAGAGGGTGTGTCTAGTTAGAGGGTGTGTCTAGTTAGAGGGTGTGTCTAGTTAGAGGGTGTGTCTAGTTAGAGGGTGTTCGTTTTCGAGAGATGTGGCAATTGATGGTATAGGGTGGAAGTCTTCCACGTTTTCGTCTCGCCATTGGTTGACCAATGGTAGTGGTTATTGGGAGATGGTTGTTGTGGTGGGAGACGGTTGTTGTGGTGGGAGATCGTTGGTGTGGTGGGAGATGGTTGTTGTGGTAGGAGACGGTTGTTGTGGTGAGAGATGGTTGTTGTGGTGGGAGATGGTTGTTGTGGTGGGAGATGGTTCTTGTGGTGGGAGACGGTTGTTGTGGTGGGAGATGGTTGTTGTGGTGGGAGACGGTTGTTGTGGTGAGAGATGGTTGTTGTGGTGGGAGATGGTTGTTGTGATGGGAGATGGTTGTTGTGGTGGGAGACGGTTGTTGTGGTGGGAGATCGTTGGTGTGGTGGGAGATGGTTGTTGTGGTAGGAGACGGTTGTTGTGGTGAGAGATGGTTGTTGTGGTGGGAGATGGTTGTTGTGGTGGGAGATGGTTCTTGTGGTGGGAGACGGTTGTTGTGGTGGGAGATAGTTGTTGTGGTGGGAAATGGTTGTTGTGGTGGAAGATGGTTGTTGTGGTGGGAGATGGTTCTTGTGGTGGGAGATGGTTGTTGTAGTGGGAGATCCTTGGTGTGGTGGGAGATGGTTGTTGTGGTAGGAGACGGTTGTTGTGGTGAGAGATGGTTGTTGAGGTGGGAAATGGTTGTTGCAGTGGGAGATGGTTGTTGTGGTGGGAGACGGTTGTTGTGGTGGGAGATCGTTGGTGTGGTGGGACATGGTTGTTGTGGTGAGAGATGGATGTTGTAGGAGATGGTTCTTGTGGTGGGAGACGGTTGTTTTGGTGGGAGATGGTTCTTGTGGTGGGAGATGGTTCTTGTGGTGGGAGATGGTTCTTGTGGTGGGAGATGGTTCTTGTGGTGGGAGACGGTTGTTGTGGAGGGAGATGGTTGTTATGGTGAGAGATGGTTGTTGTGGTGGGAGATGGTTGTTGCTGTGAGAGTTGTTGTGGTGAGAGATGGTTATTGTGGTGAGAGATGGTTGTTGTGGTGGGAAACGGTTGTTGTGGTGGGAGATGGTTGTTGTGGTGGGAAACGGTTGTTGTGGTGAGAGATGATTCTTGTGGTGGGAGATGGTTCTTGTGGTGGGAGATGGTTCTTGTGGTGGGAGATGGTTCTTGTGGTGAGAGATGGTTCTTGTGGTGGGAGATGGTTCTTGTGGTGGGAGACGGTTGTTGTGGTGGGAGATGGTTGTTATGGTGAGAGATGGTTGTTGTGGTGGGAGATGGTTGTTGTGGTGGGAGATGGTTGTTGTGGTGGGAGATGGTTCTTGTGGTGGGAGATGGTTCTTGTGGTGGGAGATGGTTGTTGTGGTGGGAGATGGTTGTTGTGGTGGGAGATGGTTGTTGTGGTGGGAGATGGTTGTTGTGGTGGGAGATGGTTCTTGTGGTGGGAGACGGTTGTTGTGGAGGGAGATGGTTGTTATGGTGAGAGATGGTTGTTGTTTTGGGAGATGGTTGTTGTGGTGGGAGATGGTTCTTGTGGTGGGAGACGGTTGTTGTGGAGGGAGATGGTTGTTATGGTGAGAGATGGTTGTTGTTTTGGGAGATGGTTGTTATGGTGAGAGATGGTTGTTGTGGTGGGAGACGGTTGTTGTGGAGGGAGATGGTTGTTATGGTGAGAGATGGTTGTTGTGGTGGGAGATGGTTGTTGTGGAGGGAGATGGTTGTTGTGGTGGGAGATGGTTGTTATGGTGAGAGATGGTTGTTGTGGTGGGAGATGGTTGTTATGGTGGGAGATGGTTGTTGTGGTGGGAGATGGTTGTTGTGGTGGGAGATGGTTGTTGTGGTGGGAGATGGTTGTTGTGGTGGGAGATGGTTGTTGTGGTGGGAGATGGTTGTTGTGGTGGGAGATGGTTGTTGTGGTGGGAGATGGTTGTTGTGGTGGGAGATGGTTGTTGTGGTGGGAGATGGTTGTTATGGTGGGAGATGGTTGTTGTGGTGGGAGATGGTTGTTGTGGTGGGAGATGGTTGTTGTGGTGGGAGATGGTTGTTGTGGTGGGAGATGGTTGTTATGGTGAGAGATGGTTGTTGTGGTGGGAGATGGTTGTTGTGGTGGGAGACGGTTGTTGTGGTGGGAGATGGTTGTTGTGGTGGGAGATGGTTGTTGTGGTGGGAGATGGTTGTTGTGGTGGGAGATGGTTGTTGTGGTGGGAGATGGTTGTTGTGGTGGGAGATGGTTGTTATGGTGAGAGATGGTTGTTGTGGTGGGAGATGGTTGTTGTGGTGGGAGATGGTTGTTGTGGTGGGAGATGGTTGTTGTGGTGGGAGATGGTTGTTATGGTGAGAGATGGTTGTTGTTTTGGGAGATGGTGGGAGATGGTTGTTGTGGTGGGAGATGGTTGTTGTGGTGGGAGATGGTTGTTATGGTGAGAGATGGTTGTTGTTTTGGGAGATGGTTGTTGTGGTGGGAGATGGTTGGTGTGGTGGGAACTTTACATCTACTTCCTCGGATCAAATCTAATTGCCTCCAACTTCTTCCATCTCAACCCCTTCTCCTTTCCCCATCCCTTCACTCCCCTCTTCTATCCTCCCCTCCCCTCTTCTACCCTTCCCTCCCCTCCTCTACCCTTCCTTCCCCTCTTCTACCCTTCCCTCCCCTCTTCTGCCCTTCCCTCCCATTTTCTGCCCTTCCTTCCCCTCTTCTGCCCGTCCCTCCCCTCTTCTACCCTTCCTTCCCTCTTCTACCCTTCCCTCCTCTCTTCTGCCCTTCCCTCTCATCTTCTGCCCAACCCTTCCTTCTTCTACCCTTCCCTACACTCTTCTACCCTTCCATCCCCACTTCTGCCCTTCCCTCCCCTCTTTTACCCTCCCTCCCCTCTTCTACCCTTCCCTCCCATCTTTTGCCCATCCCTCCCCTCTTTTAATTTTCCCTTCCCTCTTCTGCCCTTCCCACCCCTCTTATGCCCATCCCTCCCCTCTTATGCAAATTCCATCCCTATTTTACCCTTCCTTCCCCTCTTCTACCCTTCCCTCCCTTCTTCTGCCCTTCCCACCCCTCTTATGCCCTTCCCTCCCCTCTTCTGCAAAACCCATCCCTATTCTACCCTTCCTTCCCCTCTTCTACCCTTCCCTCCCCTCTTCTGCCCTTCCCTCCCCTCTTCTGCCCATCCCTCCCCTCTTCTTCCCTTCCCTCCCCTCTTCTACCCTTCCCTCCCCTCTTCTACCCTTCCCTCCCCTCTTCTACCAAACCATTCCCTCTTTTACCCTTTCTTCCCCTCTTCTGCCCTTCCCTCCCCTATTCTACCATTCCCTCCCCTCTTCTACCTTTCACTCCCCTCTTCTTCCCCATCCCTCCCCTCTTCTGCCCTTCCCTCCTCTCTTCTGCCGTTCCCTTAACTCTTCTACCCTTCCCTCCTCTCTTCTGCCCTTCCCTCCTCTCTTCTGCCCTTCCCTCCCCTCTTCTTCAGTTCCCTCCCCTCTTCTACCCTTCCCTCTCCACTTCTGCTCCTTCCTCCTCTCTTCTACCCTTCCCACCCCTCTTCTACCCTTCCCTTCAATCTTTTGCCATTCCCTCCTCTCTTCTACCCTTCCCTCCTCTCTTCTACCCTTCCCTCCCCTCTTCTACCCCTTCCCTCCCCTCTTCTGCCCAACCCTCCCCATTTCTACCCTTCCTTCCCCTCTTCTACAGTTCCCTCCCCTCTTCTGCCCTTCCCTCTTCTCTTCTACGTTTCCCTCCCCTCTTTTACCCTTCCTTCCCCTCTTCTACCCTTCTCTCCCCTCTTCTTTCCTTTCCTCTCTTTTCCTTCCCTCCTCTCATCTACCCTTCCTTCCCCTCTTCTTCCCTTCCCTGCCCTCTTGTGCCCTTCCCTTCCTTCTTTTATCCTTCCCTCCCCTCTCCTACCCTTCCCTCCCCTCTTCTACCCTTCCCTCCTTTCTTCTACCCATCACTCCCTTCTTCTACCCCTTCAGTCCCCTCTTCTGCCCTTCCCTCCCTTCTTCTGCACTTCCTTTCTCTCTTCTACCCTTCAGTCCCCTCTTCTGCCTTTCCCTCCTCTCTTCTGCCCTTCCCGCCCCTCTTCTACACTTCCCTCCCCTCTTCTACAATTCCCTCCCCTCTTCTGCTCTTCCCTCCTCTCTTCTACCCTTCCCTCCCCTCTTCTACCCTTTCCTTCCCTTTCTTGTCATTACCTCCTTTCTTCTACACTTCCCTCCTCTCTTCTACCCTTTCCTCCCCTCTTCTACCCTTCCTTCCCCTCTTCTACCCTTCCCTTCCCTCTTCTACCCTTCCCTCTCCTCTTCTGCCCTTCCCTCCCCTCTTCTGCCCAACCATCCCCTTTTCTACATTTCCATCCCCTCTTCTACCCTTCCCTCCCGTCTTCTGCCCTTCCCTCCCTTATTCTACCCTTCCCTCCATTCTTTCACCCTTCCTTTCCCACTTCTGCCCTTTTCTTCCATCTTCTACCCTTTCCTTCCCTCTTCTACCCTTCCATCCTCTCTTCTTTCCTCCCCTCCCATCTTCTACCCTTCCCTCCCCTCTTCTACCTTTCCCTCCTCTCTTCTACTTTTCCCTCCCCTCTTCTGCCCTTCCCTTCTCTCTTCAACCCTTCCCTCCCCTCTTGTACCCTTCCTTCCTCTCTTCTACCTTCCCTCCCCTCTTCTGCCCTTCCCTTCCCTCTTCTACCCTTTCCTCCATCTTCTGCCCTTCCCTCCCCTCTTCTGAACACCCCTGCCTCTTCTAATCGTCCCTCCTTTATTCTACCCATCCCTCCACTCTTCTGCCCTTCCTTCAGCTCTTCTACCCTTCCCTCCCCTCTTCTACTTTTCCATCCCCTCTTCTACCCTTCCCTCACCTCACCAACCCTTCCCTCTCCTCTTCTGGCCTTCCGTCCCCACTTCTGCCGTTCCCTTCCCTCTTCTACCCTTCCCTCCCCTCTTCCGCCTTTCCATCCCCTGTTCTGCCCTTCCCTCCCTCTTATAAACTTCCCTCCATTCTTCTACCCTTCCCTCCTCTCTTCTGCCCTTTCCTCCCCTCTTCTACCATTCCCTCTCTCCTTCTACCTTTTCCTCCCCTCTTCTGCCCTTCCCATCCCTCTTCTGCCCTTCCCTCCCCTCTTCTGCCCTTCACTCCACTCTTCTAGTCCTCACTCCCTTCTTCTACCCTTCCCTCACCTCTTCTGCCCTTCCCTCCTCTCTTCTGCCCAACCCTCACCTCTTCTACCCTTCCTTCCCCTCTTCTACCCATCCCTCTCCTCTTCTGCCCTTCCCTCCCCTCTTCTGCCCAACACTCACCTCTTCTACCCTTCCTTCCCCTCTTCTACCCATCCCTCCCTTTGTCTGCCCTTCCCTCCTCTCTTCTGCCCAACCCTTCCCTCTTCTACCATTCCTTCCCTTCTTCTACCCTTCCCTTCCCTCTTCTGCCCTTCACTGCTCTCTTTTACCCTTCCCTCCCCTCCAGTTCCCTTCCATCCCCTCTTCTAACCTTCACTCCCCTCTTCTACCCATCCCTTATTTCTTCTGTCCCTTCCATCCCCTCTTCTGCCCTTCCCTACCCTCTTCTGCCCTTCCCTCCCTTCTTCTGCCCTTCCCTCTCCTCTTCTGCCCTTCCCTCCCCTATTCTGCTCTTCCTTCCCCTCTTCTTCCCTTCCCTTCCCTCTTCTGCCATTCTCTCCTCTCTTATACCTTTCCTTACCCTCTTCTACCCTTCCCTCCCCTCTTCTACCCTTCCTTCCCCTCTTCTACCCTTCCCTCCTATCTTCTACCCTTTCCTCCCCTCTTCAACCCTTCCTTCCCCTCTTCTACCCTTCCCTCCCTTCTTCAACCCTTCCCTTACCTCTTCTACCCTTCCCACCTCTCTTCTACCTATCCCTCCCCTCTTCTGCCCATCCCTTCTCTCTTCTGCCCTTCTCTCCTTTCTTCTGCCCTTCCCTCCCCTCTTCTGCTCATCCCTCCCCTTCTTTGCCAAACCCTCCCTTCTTCTACCCTTCCCTCAGATCTTCTGCCCTTCCCTCCCCTATTCTGCCCAACCCTCCCCTCTTCTAACCTTCCCACCTCTCTTCTACCTATCCCTCCCCTCTTCTGCCCTCCTCTCCCCTCTTCCTAACAAATCGAACACAAAGAGTAGTGGTCAACAGAGTTAAATCGGAGGCTGTCATAGTGAAGAGCTCTGTTCCACAATGCACAGTACTCGCCCCTTTCTTATTCCTTATCCTCATATCAGACATAGACAGAGATATACACCACAGCACCGTATCATCCTTTCCAGTGTGCAACGGTAAACAATGTGATGTTCAATGAGGACAGAGTCTACTACTGACTCCGGCCATACAATAGAGCGGAAAAATAATGTAAGGGACCTGGGAGTAGTAATGTCTGAGGAACTCACTTTCAAGGATCACAACAGTGCCACGATCGCACGTGCAAAGAAAATGATAGGATGGATAATGAGAACTTTCAAAACGAGAGATGCCAAGCCAATGATGATCCTTTTCAAATCACTTGTTCTCTCTAGGCTGGAATACTGCTGTACATTAACATCTCCATTCAAAGCAGGTGAAATCGCAGATCTAGAAAGTGTACAGAGATCCATTACTGCACGTATAAGTTCTGTCAAGCACCTTAACTACTGGGAACACTTGGAAGCACTTGACTTGTACTCGTTGGAACGCAGGAGGGAGAGATATATCATAATCTACACTTGAAAAATCTTGGAAGGAATGATCCCAAATCTGCACACAGAAATCACTTCCTACGCAAGTAAAAGACTGGGCAGGCGATGCAAAATGCCCCCAATAAAAAGTAGGGGCGCCATTGGTACAGTAAGGGAAAAAAACACCGTAAGTGTCCGGGGACCAAAACTGTTCAACAGCCTCCCATCAAGCATTAGGAGAATTGCCAATAAACCCCTGGCTGCCTTCAAGAGAGAGCTGGACAGATACCTAAAGTCAGTGCCTGATCAGCCGGGCTGTGGCTCGTACGTTGGACTGCGTGCGGCCAGCAGTAACAGCCTAGTTGATCAGGCCCTGATCCATCGGGAGGCCTGGTCATGGACCGGGCCGCGGGGGCGTTGATCCCCGGAATAACCTCCAGGTAACCTCCAGGTTCTGCCCATCCCTACCCTCTTCTAATCTTCCCTCCCCTCTTCTACGCTTCCCTCCTTTCTTCTACCCTTCCCTCCTCTCTTCTGCCCTTCCCTCCCCTCTTCTGCCCATCCCTCCCCTTTTCTAATCTTCCCTCCCCTCTTTTACCCTTACCTCACCTCTTCTACCCATCCCTCCCCTCTTCTACCCTTGCCTCCGCTCTTCTGCCATTCCCTCCGTCTTCTACCCTTCCCTTCTCTCTTCTACTCTTCCCTCCCCTCTTCTACCCTTCCCTCTCCTCTTGTACCCTTCTTTCCCCTCTTCTACCCTTCCATCCTCTTTTATACCCTTCTCTTCCCTCTTCTACCCTTCCTTCCCCTCTTCTCCCATTCCGTCTCCTCTTCTACCCTTCCCTCCTCTCTTCTACCCTTCCCTCCCTTCTTCTGCCCTTCCCTTCCCTCTTCTGCCCTTCCCTTCCCTCTTCTGCCCTTCCCTTCCCTCTTCTACCCATCCCTCATCTCTTCTAATCTTACCTCCTCTCTTCTACCCATCCCTCCCCTCTTCTATGCATCCCTCCTTTCTTCTACCATTCCCTCCTCTCTTATGCCCTTCCTTCCCGTCTTCTGCCCATCCCTCACCTTTTCTAATCTTCCCACCCCTCTTCTACCCTTCCCTCACCTCTTCTGCCCTTCCCTTCCCTCTTCTGCCCTTCCCTTCCCTCTTCTGCGCTTAACTTCCCTCTCCTACCCATCCCTCCTCTCTTCTAATCTTACCTCCTCTCTTCTACCCTTCCCTCCCCTCTTCTACGCATCCCTCCTTTCTTCTACCATTCCCTCTTCTCTGTTGCCCTTCCTTCCCCTCTTCTGCCCATCCCTCACCTTTTCTAATCTTCCCTTCCCTCTTCTACCCTTCCCTCACCTCTTCTGCCCTTCCCTTCCCTTCCCTCTTCTGCCCTTTCCTTCCCTCTTCTACCCTTCCTTTCCCTCTTCTGCCCTTCCCTTCCCTCTTCTACCCTTCCCTCCTCTCTTCTACCTTCCCTCCCCTCTTCTGCCCTTCCCTCCCCTCTTCCGCCCATCTCTCCCCTCTTCTAATCATCCCTCACCTATTCTACTCTTGCCTCCCATCTTCTGCCCTTCCCTCCCCTTTTCTACCCTTCCCCCCTCTTCTACACTTCCTTCACCTCTTTTACCCTTCCCTGTCCTCTACTAGTCTTCCCTCCCCACTTCTGCCCTTCCCTCTCCTCTTCTACCCTTCCCTCCCGTCTTCCGCCCTTCCATCCCTTCTTCTGCCCTTCCCTCCCTCTTATAATCTTCCCTCCCCTCTTCTACCCTTCCCTCCTTTCTTCCACCCTTCCCTAGTGTCTTCCGCCCTTCCCTCCCTTCTTCTGCCCATCCCTCCTCTTTTCTAATCTTCCCTCACCTCTTCTACCCTTCCCTCCCCTCTTCTACCTTTCGATTCCCTCTTCCGCCCTTCCCTCCCCTCTTCTGAACTTCCCTCCCCTCTTCTACTTTTCCCTCCCCTCTTCTAACCTTCCCTCCCATCACCTACCCTTTCCCCTCACTTCTACCCTTCTATTCCCTCTTTTACCCTTCCCTCCCCTCTTCTACCCTTCCCTCCCCTCTTCTACCCTTCCCTCCTCTCTTCTACCCTTCCCTCCCCTCTTCTGCGCTTCCCTTCCCTCTTCTGCCCTTCCCTCCATTCTTCTGCCCTTCCCTTCCCTCTTCTACCCATCCCTTCCCTCTTCTAATCTTACCTCCTCTCTTCTACCCTTCCCTCCCCTCTTCTGCCCTTCCTTCTCCTCTTCTGCCCAACGCTCCCCTCTTCTACCCTTCCTTCCCCTCTTCTGATCTTATCTCCCCTCTTCTACCCCTCTCCTTTCTTCTACCCTTCCCTTCCCTCTTGTGCTATTCACTCCTCTCTTCTACCCTTCGCTCGCCTCTTCTACCCTTCACTCCCCTCTTCTACCCTTCCATCCCCTCTTCTACCTTTTCCTCGTCTCTTCTACCCTTTCTTCCTCTCTTCTGCTCTTCCCTCCCCTCTTCTACCATAACCTTCCCTCTTCTACCCTTCCCTCCCCTCTTCTGCCCTTCCCTCCCCTCTTCTGCCTAGCCCTCCCCTATTCTACACTTCCTTCCGCTCTTCTGATCTTCCCTCCCCTCTTCCACCCTTCCCTCCCCTCTTCTAACCTTCCATCCCCTCTTCAGCCCTTACCTCCCTTCGTCTACCCTTCCCTCCCCTCTTCTACCCTTCCTTCTTTTCTTCTACCCTTCCCTCTTCTCTTCTACCCTTCCCTCCTCTCTTCTACCTATCCCTCCCCTCTTCTGCCCTTCCATTCTCTCTTCTGCCCTTCTCTACTTTCTTCTGCCCTTCCCTCCCCTCTTCTGCTCATCCCGCCCCTCCTCTGCCAAACCCCCCCTCTTGTACCCTTCCGTCCCCTCTTCTTCCCTTCCCTCCCCTATTCTGCCCAACCCTCCCCTCTTCTAAGCTTCTTTCCTCTCTTCTCCCCTTCCCTCCCCTCTTCTGCCCTTCCCTCTACTTTTCTGCCCATCCCTACCCTTTTCTAATCTTCCCTCCGCTCTTCTACCCTTCCCTCCTTTCTTCTTCCCTTCCCTCCTCTCTTCTGCCCTTCCCTCCCCTCTTCTGCCCATCCTTCCCCTTTTCTACTCTTCCCTTCCCTCTTCTAACCTTCCCTCACCTCTTCTACCCTTCCCCCCATTTTCTACCCTTTCCTTCCCTCTTCTGCAATTCCCTCCCTCTTCTACTCTTCCCTCATCTCTTCTACCCTTCCCTTCCCTCTTCTACCCTTCACTCCCCTCTTCTACCCTTCCCTCCTCTCTTCTACCCTTCTCTTCTCTCTTCTACCCTTCCCTCCCCTCTTCTACACTTCCCTCCCCTCTTCTACCCTTCCCTCATCTCTTCTACCTTTCCCTCCCCTCTTCTACCTTTCCCTTCCCTCTTCTAGCCATCCCTCCCCTCTTCTAATCTTACCTCCTCTCTTCTACCCTTCCCTCCCCTCTTCTGCCCTGCCGTCCAATCTTCTGCCATTCCCTCCCCTCTTCTAACCTTTCCTTCGCTCTTTTGCCATTACCTCCCCTCTTCTACCCTTCCCTCTTCTCTTCTACCCTTTCCTCCGCTCTTCTACCCTTCCCACCCATCCTCTACCCTTACCTTCCCTCTTCTTCCGTTCTCTCCCCTCTTCTACCCTTACCTCCTCTCTTCTATCCTTTCCCTCCCCTCTACTGCCCTTCGCTCCCCTCGTATGCCCTTCCCTTCCATCTTCTACCCTTTCCTTCTTTCTTCTGCCCTTCCATCCCTTCTTCTGCAAAACCCTCCCTTCTTCTGCCCTTCCATCCCCTCTTCTACCCTTTCCTCCCATCTTCTGCCCTTCACTCCCCTCTTTTACCCTTCCTTTACCTCTTTTGCCCTTTCCTCCCCTCTTCTGCCCCTTCCTCTTCTCTTCTACCCTTCCCTCCTTTCTTCTACCCTTCCCTCTCCTCTTCTCCCCTCTTTGCCCTTCCCTCCCTCTTCTACCTTTTCCCCTTTTACTCTTCCCTAACCCTTCCTCTTCTCTTCTACCCTTCCTTCCTCTCTTTTATAGTCGATCCCCTTTTGTGCCCTTATCTCCTTTCTTCTGCCCATGCCTCCCCTCTTCTAATCATCCCTCACCTATTCTACAATTGCCTCCCCTCCTCTGCCCATCCCTCCCCTCTTCTACCCTTCCCCCTCTCTTCTAAACTTCCCTCCCTTCTTCTACCCTTCCCTGTACTCTTCTGGTCTTCCCTCCCCTCTTCTGCCCTTCCCTCTCCTCTTCTACCCTTCCCTCCTCTCTTCCCTGCTTCAATCCCTTCTTCTGCCATTCCCTCCCTCTTATACTCTTCCCTCCCCTCTTCCACCCTTCCGTCCTTTCTTCTACCCTTCCCTAGTCTCTTCTGCCCTTACCTCCCTTCTTCTGCCCTTCCCTCCCTTCTTCTGCCCATCCCTCCCCTTTTCTAATCTTCCCTCCCCTCTTCTACCCTTCCCTCACCTCTTCTACCCTTCCGTCCCTTCGTCTACCTTTCCATTCCCTCTTCCGCCCTTCCCTCCCCTCTTCTACCCTTCCCTCCTTTCTTCTACTTTTTTCTCCCCTCTTCTACCCTTCCCTCCCCTCTCCTACCCTTCCCTCCTCACTTCTACCCTTCTCTTCCCTCTTTTACCCTTTCCTCCCTTCTTCTACCCTTCCTTCCCCTCTTCTACCCTTCCCTCCTCTCTTCTACACTTCCCTTCCCTCTTCTAATCTTACCTCCCCTCTTCTACCCTTACTTCCTCTTTTCTGCCCTTTCCTCCCCTCTTCTAACCAACCCTAACCTCTTCTACCCTTCCTTCCCTTTTCTGATCTTCCCTCCCCTCTTCTACCCCTCCCTCCCCTCTTCTACCCTTCGTTTCCCTCTTGTGGTATTCCCTCTTCTCTTCTACCCTTCGCTCCCCTCTTCTACCCTTCCCTCCCCTCTTCTACCCTTACATCCCCTCTTCTACCCTTACTATCTCTCTTCTACCCTTCCCTCCTTTCTTCTGCCCTTCACCCATTCTTCTGCCCAAAACTCCCCTCTTCTACCCTATCCTTCCCTCTTCTACCCTTCTCTCCCCTCTTCTGCGCTTCCCTCCCATCTTCTACCCTTCCTTCCCCTCTTCTGATCTTCCCTCCCCTCTTGTACCCTTTCATCCCCTCTTCGACAGCTACCTCCCCTCTTCTATCCTTCCCTCACCTCTTCTACCCTTCCTTCTTCTCTCCTACCCTTCCCTCTTCTCTTCTAGCCTTCACTCGTCTCTTCTGCACATCTCTCCCCTCTTCTACCTTTTTCTTCGCTCTTCTAACCTTCCCTCCTTTCTTCTGCCCTTCCCTTCCCTCTTCTTCCCATCCCTACCATCTTCAAACCTTCCATCCCCTCTTCTACCCTTCCCTCCCCTCCTCTGCCCTTCCCTACCCTCTTCTGCCCAACCCTACCATCTTCTTCCCTTCCTTACCCTCTTCTACCCCTCCCTATTCTCTTCTGCACTTCCATCCCCTCTTCCACCCTTTCCTCCCCTCTTTTGCCCTTCCCTACTCTCTTCTACCCTTCCCTACCCTCTTCTACCCTTCCCTCCCCTCTTCTACCCTTCCTTCCGTTCTTTTGGCCTTCCCTCCTCTCTTCTGCCCTTCCCTCCCCTGTTCTACCCTTCCCTCCTTTTTTACGCCCTTCCCTCCCTTCTTCTGCCCTTCCCTCTTCTACCCTTTCCTCCCCTTTTCTTCCCTTCCTTCCCCTCTTCTGCCCTTCCCTCCCCTCTTCTACCCTTCCCTCCCCCATTCTTCCTTTCCCTTCCTTCTTCTGCTCTTCTCTCTCCTATTCTGCATTTCCCTCCCCTCTTATGCCCATCCCTCACCTCTTCTAATCTTCCCTCCCCTCTTCTACCCTTCCCTCCCCTGTTCTCCCCTTCCCTCCCCTCTTCTGCCCATCCCTCCGCTCTTCTACCCTTCCTTCAACTCTTCTACCCTTACCTTTCCTTTTCTGCCCTTCCCTCCACTGCTCTACCTATCCATCCCCTCTTCTAATCTTCCCTCCTCTTATCTACCCTTCACTCCCCTCTTTTGTTCCTCCCTCCCGTCTTCTGCCCTTCCTTCCCCTCTTCTATCCATCCCTCCCCTCTTCTGTTCTTCCCTCCCCTCTTCTACCCTTCCCTCCTTTCTTCCGCCCTTCCCTCCAATCTTCTGCCATTCTTTCTCTCTTCTACCCTTCCCTCCCCTCTTCAACCCTTCCATCCCCTCTTCTGCCCTTCCCTCCCCTCTTCTACCCTTCCCTCCCCTTCTACCCTTCCCTTCCTTCTTTTGCCCTTCCCTCCCCTCTTCTGCCCTTCCCTTCAGTCTTCAACACATTCCTACCTTCTTCTAATTTTCCTTCCCCTCTTCTACCCTTCCCTCCCCCTTCTGCCCTTCCATCCCCTCTTCTGCCCTTCTCTACCCTCTTCTACCCTTCCCTCCTTTCTTCTACCCTTCCCTCCCCTCTTCTGCCCTTCTCTCCCTTCTTCTACCCTTCCCTTCTCTCTTCTGCCATTCCCTCCCCTCTTCTGCTTTTCCCTCTCTTCTTCTACCCTTCCCCCTTTTCGACCCTTCCCTACCCTCTTCTACCCTTCCCTTCTCTCTTCTACCCTTCCTCCCCTCTTCAACCCTTCCCTCCCCTCTTCTGCCCTTCCCTTCAATCTTCTGCCCTTCTCTCCCCTCTTCTGCCCTTCTCTCCCCTCTTCTGCCCATCCCTTCCCTCTTCTAATCTTTCTTTCTCTCTTTTACCCTTCCCTCCTCTCTTCTGCCCTTCCCTCCCCTCTTCTGCCCAACCATTCCCTCTTCTAAGCTTTCTTCCCGTCTTCTACCCTTACCTTCCCTTTTCTGCCATTCCCTCCCCTCTTCTACCCTTCCCTCCTTTCTTCTATACTTTCCTCCCCTCTTCTCCCTTTCCATTTCCTCTTCTACCCTTCACTCCCCTCTTTTACCCTTCCCTCCTTTCTTCTACCCTTCCCTCCTCTCTTCTACCCTTCCCTCCCCTCTACTGCCCTTCCCTTCCCTCTTCTGCCCTTCCTTCCTCTCTTGTACCCTTTCGTCCTCTCTTCTGCCCTTCCCTCCCCTCTTCTGCCCTTCCCCCCCTCTTCCGCCCTTCCCTCCCGTCTTCTACCCTTCACTCCTCTCTTCTACCCTTCCCTCACTTCTTCTACCCTTTCCTTCACTCCTCTACTCTTCTCGCCCCTCTTCTACCCTTCCCTCCCTTCTTCCTCCCTTCCCGCCCCTCTTCTCCCCTTCCATCCCCTCTTCTACCATTCCCTCCTTCTTCTGCCCTTCCCTCCCCCCTTCAACCCATCCGTCACCTCTTCTAATCTTCCCTCCCCTCTTCTGTTCTTCCCTCCACTCTTCTGCCAAACCCTTCGCTCTTCTACCCTTCCTTCCCCTCTTCTACCCATCCCTCTCCTCTTCTGCCCTGCCCTCCCCTCTTTTACCCTTCCCTCCCTTCTTCTACCCTTCCCTCCTCTTTTCTACCCTTCACTACTCTCATCTACCCTTCTTTTCCCTCTTCTATCCCTTCCCTCCCTTCATCTGCCCTTCCCTAGCCTACTTCTACCCTTCCCTCCCCTCTTCTGCCCTTCCCTCTCCTCTTCTGCCCTTCCCTTCTCTCTTCTACCCTTCCCTTCCCTCTTCTGCTATTACATCCCCTCTTCTACCCTTCCATCCCTTCTTCTACCCTTCCCCCTTTTCTACCCTTCCCTCCCCTCTTGTACCCTTTCCATCCCCTCTTCTACCCTTCCCTCCCCTCTTCTTCCATTCCCTCCTTTCTTCTACCCTTCTGTCCCTTCTTCTACCCTTCTTTTCTCTCTTCTACCCTTCACTCCCCTCTTCTGCCCTTCTTTTCCCTCTTCTGCCCTTCCCTCATTTCTTCTACCCTTTCGTCCTCTCTTCTGCCCTTACCTCCCCTCTTCTGCCCTTCCCTCCCCTCTTCTGCCCTTCCCTCCCGTCTTCTACGCTTCCCTCTCCTCTTGTACCCTTCCCTCCCCTCTTTTACCCTTCCCTCCCCTCTTCTACCCTTCCGTCCCCTCTTCTACCCTTCCCTCCCCTCTTCTACCCTTCCCTCCTCTCTTCTACCCTTCCCTCCCTCTTCTGCCCCTCCCTTCTCTTTTCTGCCCTTCCCTCCCCTCTTCTGCCCTTCCCTCCTCTCTTCTACCCATCCCTCCCCCTTCTAATCTTCCCTCCCCTCTTCTACCTTTCCCTCCCTTCTTCTGCCCTTACCTCCCCTCTTCTGCCCAACCCTTCCTTCTTCTAATCTTCCTTCCCTTCTTCTACCCTTCCCTCTTCTCTTCTACCCTTACCTCCCCTCTTCTGCCCTTCCCTTCTCTTTTCTGCCCTTCCCTCCCCTCTTCTGCCCTTTCATCCCCTCTTCTACCCATCCCTCCCCCTTCTAATCTTCCCTCTCCTCTTCTGCCTTTCCCTCCCTTCTTCTGCCCTTCCTTCCCCTCTTCTGCCCAACCCTCCTTTCTTCTAATCTTCCTTCCCCTCTTCTACCCTTTCCTCCGCTCTTCAGTTCTTCCCTCCTCTCTTCTGCCCATCCCTCTTCTCTTCTAATCTTCCATCCCCTCTTCTACCCTTCCCTGCCCTCTTCTACCCTTCTCTCCCTTCTTCTGCTTTTCCCTCCGCTCTTCTGCCCATCCCTCCCATCTTCTAATCTTCCCTCCCCTCTTCTACCCTTCTTTCCCCTTTTCTACCCTTCCCTCCCTTCTTCTCTCCTTGCCTTCAATTTTCTGCCATTCTCTCCCCTCCTCTACCCTTCCTTCCTTTCTTCTATCCTTCCCTCCCCTCTTCTACCCTTCTCTCCCTTCTTGCACACTTCCTTCCCCTCTTCTACCCTTCCCTCCTCTCTTCTACCCTTCCCTCCCCTCTTCTGCCTTTCCCTCCCCTCTTCTGCCCATCCCTCCCCTCTTTTAATCTTCCCTTCCATCTTCTACCCTTTCCTCCCCTCTTCTACCCTTCCCTCCCCTCTTCTACCATTCCCTCCCCTCTTCTACCCTTCCCTCCTTTCTTCTACATTTCCCTCCCCTCTTCTACCCTTCCTTCCCCTCTTCTACCCTTCCTTCCTCTCTTCTACACTTCCCTTCTCTCTTCTGTCCTTCCCTTCCCTCTTCTGCCCTCCTCTCCCCTCTTCTACCCTTCCCTTCCCTCTTCTGCCATTCCCTCCCCTCTTCTACCCTTCCCTCATTTCTTCTACCTTTCCATCCCCTATTCTCCCTTTCCATCCCCTCTTCTACCCTTCCCTCCCCTCTTCTACCCTTCCCTCCTTTCTTCTACCCTTCCCTCCCCTCTTCTACTCTTCCCTCCTCTCTTCTACCCTTCCATCCTCTTTTCTGCTCTTCCCTTCCCTCTTCTGCCCTTCCCTCCTTTCTTCTATCCTTTCGTCATCTCTTCTGACTTTCCCTCCCCTCTTCCGCCTTTCCCTCCCCTCTTCTGCACTTCCCTCCCGTCTTCTACCCTTCCCTCACTTCTTCTACCCTTCTCTTCACTCCTCTACCCTCCCTGCCCCTCTTCTACCCTTCCGTCCCTTCTTCTACCCTTCCAGCCTCTCTTCTACCCTTCCCTCTTCTCTTCTACCCTTCCTTTCCCTCTTCTGTCCTTCCCTCCCTTCTTCTGCCCTTTCCTCTCTTCTTCTGCCCTTCCCTCCCCTCTTCTAACCTACTCTCCCATCTTCTACCCTTCCCTTCTTTCTTCTGCCCTTCCCTCCTCTCTTCGGCGCTTTACTCCCTTCTTCTACCCTTCCCGCCACTCTTCTACCCTTCCTTCCCCTATTCTACCCTTCCTTCTCCTCTTCTGCCGTTCCCTCTCCTCTTTTACCCTGCCCTCCTTTCTTCTACCCTTCCCTCCTTTCTACCCTTCAATCTCCTCATCTATCCTTCTTTCCCCTCTTCTATCCCATCCCTCCCTTCTTCTGCAATTCCCTCCCCTCTTCTGCCCTTCCCTCCCCTACTTCTACCCTTCCATCCCCTCTTCTGCCCTTCCCTCTCCTCTTCTGCCCTTCCCTCCTCTTTTCTACCCTTCCCTTCCCTCTTCTTCTGTTCCCTCCGCACCTCTACCCTTCTCTCCCCTCTTTTGCCCTTCCGTCTCTTCTACCCTTCCCTCATCTCTTGTAACCTTCCCTTCCGTCTTCTGCCCTTCCCTCCATTCTTCTACCCTTCCCTCCCGTCTTCTACCCTTCCCTCCCCTCTTCTACCCTTCCCTCCCTTCTTCTACCCTTCCAGCCCCTCTTCTAGCCTTCCCTCTTCTCTTCTACCCTTCCCTCCCCTCTACTGTCCTTCCCTCCCCTCTTCTGCCCTTCCCTCTCTTCCTCTGCCCTTCCATCCCCTCTTCTATCCTACCCTCCCATCTTCTACCCTTCCCTCCTTTCTTCTGCCCTTCCCTCCTCTCTTCGGCCCTTTCCTCCCTTCTTCTACCCTTCCTGCCCCTCTTCTATCGTTCCTTCCCCTATTCTACCCTTCCTTCTCCTTTTCTGCCCTTCCCTCTCCTCTTTTACCCTGCCCTACCTTCTTCTACCCTTCCTTCCTTTCTACCCTTCAATCTCCTCATCTACCCTTCTTTCCCCTCTTCTATCCCATCCGTCCCCTCTTCTGCGATTCCCTCCCCTCTTCTGCCCTTCCCTCTCCTACTTCTATCCTTCCCTCCCTTCTTCTACCCTTTCCTCCCGTCTTCTACCCTTCGCTCCCCTCTTCTACCATTCCCTCCGCATCACTCAGACTAGCATCACTCAGACTAGCATCACTCAGACTAGCATCACTCAGACTAGCATCACTCAGACTAGTATCACTCAGACTAGTATCACTCAGACTAGCATCACTCAGACTAGCATCACTCAGACTAGCATCAATCAGACTAGCATCACTCAGACTAGCATCACTCAGACTAGCATCACTCAGACTAGCATCACTCAGACTAGCATCACTCAGACTAGCATCACTCAGACTAGCATCACTCAGACTAGCCTCACTCAGACTAGCCTCACTCAGACTAGCATCACTCAGACTAGCATCACTCAGACTAGCATCACTCAGACTAGCATCACTCAGACTAGCATCACTCAGACTAGCATCACTCAGACTAGCATCACTCAGACTAGCATCACTCAGACTAGCATCACTCAGACTAGCATCACTCAGACTAGTATCACTCAGACTAGTATCACTCAGACTAGTATCACTCAGACTAGCATCACTCAGACTAGCATCACTCAGACTAGCATCACTCAGACTAGCATCACTCAGACTAGCATCACTCAGACTAGCATCACTCAGACTAGCATCACTCAGACTAGCATCACTCAGACTAGCATCACTCAGACTAGCATCACTCAGACTAGCATCACTCAGACTAGCATCACTCAGACTAGCATCACTCAGACTAGCATCACTCAGACTAGCATCACTCAGACTAGCATCACTCAGACTAGTATCACTCAGACTAGCATAACTCAGACTAGCATCACTCAGACTAGTATCACTCAGACTAGCATCACTCAGACTAGCATCACTCAGACTAGCATCACTCAGACTAGCATCACTCAGACTAGCATCACTCAGACTAGCATCACTCAGACTAGCATCACTCAGACTAGCATCACTCAGACTAGCATCACTCAGACTAGCATCACTCAGACTAGCATCACTCAGACTAGTATCACTCAGACTAGCATCACTCAGACTAGCATCACTCAGACTAGCATCACTCAGACTAGCATCACTCAGACTAGCCTCACTCAGACTAGCCTCACTCAGACTAGCATCACTCAGACTAGCATCACTCAGACTAGCATCACTCAGACTAGCATCACTCAGACTAGCATCACTCAGACTAGCATCACTCAGACTAGCATCACTCAGACTAGCATCACTCAGACTAGCATCACTCAGACTAGCATCACTCAGACTAGCATCACTCAGACTAGCATCACTCAGACTAGCATCACTCAGACTAGCATCACTCAGACTAGCATCACTCAGACTAGCATCACTCAGACTAGCATCACTCAGACTAGCATCACTCAGACTAGCATCACTCAGACTAGCATCACTCAGACTAGCATCACTCAGACTAGCATCACTCAGACTAGCATCACTCAGACTAGCATCACTCAGACTAGCATCACTCAGATTAGCATCACTCAGACTAGCATCACTCAGACTAGCATCACTCAGACTAGCATCACTCAGACTAGCATCACTCAGACTAGCATCACTCAGACTAGCATCACTCAGACTAGCATCACTCAGACTAGCATCACTCAGACTAGCATCACTCAGACTAGCCTCACTCAGACTAGCATCACTCAGACTAGCATCACTCCGACTAGCATCACTCAGACTAGCCGCACTCAGACTAGCAGCACTCAGACTAGCCTCACTCAGACTAGCATCACTCAGACTAGCATCACTCAGACTAGCATCACTCAGACTAGCATCACTCAGACTAGCATCACTCAGACTAGCATCACTCAGACTAGCATCACTCAGACTAGCATCACTCCGACTAGCATCACTCAGACTAGCAGCACTCAGACTAGCATCACTCAGACTAGCCTCACTCAGACTAGCTTCACTCAGACTAGCATCACTCAGACTAGCATCACTCAGACTGGCATCACTCAGACTAGCATCACTCAGACTAGCATCACTCCGACTAGCATCACTCAGACTAGCAGCACTCAGACTAGCATCACTCAGACTAGCATCACTCAGACTAGCATCACTCAGACTAGCATCACTCAGACTAGCATCACTCAGACTAGCCTCACTCAGACTAGCATCACTCAGACTAGCATCACTCAGACTAGCATCACTCAGACTAGCATCACTCAGACTAGCATCACTCAGACTAGCATCACTCAGACTAGTATCACTCAGACTAGCATCACTCAGACTAGCATCACTCAGACTAGCATCACTCAGACTAGCATCACTCAGACTAGCATCACTCAGACTAGCATCACTCAGACTAGCATCACTCAGACTAGCATCACTCAGACTAGCATCACTCAGACTAGCATCACTCAGACTAGCATCACTCAGACTAGCATCACTCAGACTAGCATCACTCAGACTAGCATCACTCAGACTAGCATCACTCAGACTAGCATCACTCAGACTAGCATCACTCAGACTATCATCACTCAGACTAGCATCACTCAGACTAGCATCACTCAGACTAGCATCACTCAGACTAGCATCACTCAGACTAGCCTCACTCAGACTAGCATCACTCAGACTAGCATCACTCAGACTAGCATCACTCAGACTAGCCTCACTCAGACTAGCATCACTCAGACTAGTGTCACTCAGACTAGCATCACTCAGACTAGCATCACTCAGACTAGCATCACTCAGACTAGCATCACTCAGACTAGCATCACTCAGACTAGTGTCACTCAGACTAGCATCACTCAGACTAGCATCACTAAGATTAGCATCACTCAGACTAGCATCACTCAGACTAGCATCACTAAGATTAGCATCACTCAGACTAGCATCACTCAGACTAGCATCACTCAGACTAGCATCACTAAGATTAGCATCACTCAGACTAGCATCACTCAGACTAGCATCACTAAGATTAGCATCACTCAGACTAGCATCACTCAGACTAGCATCACTCAGACTAGCCTCACTCAGACTAGCATCACTCAGACTAGCATCACTCAGACTAGCATCACTCAGACTAGCATCACTCAGACTAGTATCACTCAGACTAGCATCACTCAGACTAGTATCACTCAGACTAGCATCACTCAGACTAGCATCACTCAGACTAGCATCACTCAGACTAGTATCACTCAGACTAGCATCACTCAGACTAGCATCACTCAGACTAGCATCACTCAGACTAGCCTCACTCAGACTAGCATCACTCAGACTAGCATCACTCAGACTAGCCTCACTCAGACTAGCATCATTCAGACTAGCATCACTCAGACTAGCATAACTCAGACTAGCATCACTCAGACTAGCCTCACTCAGACTAGCATCACTCAGACTAGCCTCACTCAGATTAGCATCACTCAGATTAGCATCACTCAGACTAGCATCACTCAGACTAGCATCACTCAGACTAGCATCACTCAGACTAGCATCACTCAGACTAGCATCACTCAGACTAGCATCACTCAGACTAGCATCACTCAGACTAGCATCACTCAGACTAGCATCACTCAGATTAGCATCACTCAGATTAGCCTCACTCAGACTAGCATCACTCAGACTAGCCTCACTCAGACTAGTATCACTCAGACTAGCATCACTTAGACTAGCCTCACTCAGACTAGCATCACTCAGACTAGCATCACTCAGATTAGCATCACTCAGATTAGCCTCACTCAGACTAGCATCACTCAGACTAGCATCACTCAGACTAGCATCACTCAGACTAGCATCACTCAGACTAGCATCACTCAGACTAGCATCACTCAGATTAGCATCACTCAGACTAGTATCACTCAGACTAGCATCACTCAGACTAGCATCACTCAGACTAGCATCACTCAGACTAGCATCACTCAGACTAGCATCACTCAGACTAGCATCACTCAGACTAGCATCACTCAGACTAGCATCACTCAGACTAGCATCACTCAGACTAGCATCACTCAGACTAGCATCACTCAGACTAGCAGCACTCAGACTAGCATCACTCAGACTAGCATCACTCAGACTAGCATCACTCAGACTAGCATCACTCAGACTAGCAGCACTCAGACTAGCATCACTCAGACTAGCATCACTCCGACTAGCATCACTCAGACTAGCATCACTTAGACTAGCATCACTCAGACTAGCATCACTCAGACTAGCATCACTCAGACTAGCATCACTCAGACTAGCATCACTCAGACTAGCATCACTCAGACTAGCAGCACTCAGACTAGCATCACTCAGACTAGCATCACTCAGACTAGCATCACTCAGACTAGCATCACTCAGACTAGCATCACTCAGACTAGCAGCACTCAGACTAGCATCACTCAGACTAGCATCACTCAGACTAGCATCACTCAGACTAGCATCACTCAGACTAGCATCACTCAGACTAGCATCACTCAGACTAGCATCACTCAGACTAGCATCACTCAGACTAGCATCACTCAGACTAGCATCACTCAGACTAGCATCACTCAGACTAGTATCACTCAGACTAGCATCACTCAGACTAGCATCACTCAGACTAGCATCACTCAGAGTAGCATCACTCAGACTAGCATCACTCAGACTGTCATCACTCAGACTAGCATCACTCAGACTAGTATCACTCAGACTAGCATCACTCAGACTAGCATCACTCAGAATAGTATCACTCAGACTAGCATCACTCAGACTAGCATCACTCAGACTATCATCACTCAGACTAGCATCACTCAGACTAGCATCACTTAGACTATCATCACTCAGACTAGCATCACTCAGACTATCATCACTCAGACTAGCATCACTCAGACTAGCATCACTCAGACTAGCATCACTCAGACTAGCATCACTCAGACTAGCATCACTTAGACTATCATCACTCAGACTAGCATCACTCAGACTATCATCACTCAGACTAGCATCACTCAGACTAGCATCACTCAGACTAGCATCACTCAGACTAGCATCACTTAGACTAGCATCACTCAGACTAGCATCACTCAGACTAGCATCACTCAGACTAGCATCACTCAGACTAGCATCACTCAGACTAGCATCACTCAGACTAGCATCACTCAGACTAGCATCACTCAGACTAGCATCACTCAGACTAGCATCACTCAGACTAGCATCACTCAGACTAGCATCACTCAGACTAGCATCACTCAGACTAGCATCACTCAGACTAGCATCACTCAGACTAGCATCACTCAGACTAGCATCACTCAGACTAGCATCACTCAGACTAGCAGCACTCAGACTAGCATCACTCAGACTAACATCACTCAGACTAGCATCACTCAGACTAGCATCACTCAGACTAGCATCACTCAGACTAGCATCACTCAGACTATCATCACTCAGACTAGTGTCACTCAGACTAGCATCACTGAGACTAGCATCACTCAGACTAGCATCACTCAGACTATCATCACTCAGACTAGCATCACTCAGACTAGCATCACTCAGACTATCATCACTCAGACTAGCATCACTCAGACTAGCATCACTCAGACTAGCATCACTCAGACTAGCATCACTCAGACTAGCATCACTCAGACTAGCATCACTCAGACTAGCATCACTCAGACTAGCCTCACTCAGACTAGCATCACTCAGACTAGCATCACTCAGACTAGCATCACTCAGACTAGCATCACTCAGACTAGCATCACTCAGACTAGCATCACTCAGACTAGCATCACTCAGACTAGCATCACTCAGACTAGTATCACTCAGACTAGCATCACTCAGACTAGTATCACTCAGACTAGCATCACTCAGACTAGCCTCACTCAGACTAGCATCACTCAGACTAGCATCACTCAGACTATCATCACTCAGACTAGCATCACTCAGACTAGCATCACTCAGACTAGCATCACTCACAATGAAATTTAACAAAGTTTCACTCTACAATAAGACAAAACATTGTACAATTCTTCCTAAAGATCGGGGATGGACAAGTTCTTTGATAGGAAGAACCACATATAATTCTTTACACATATTTCTGAGTGTTCTTGAGCCACAGGAAACATTTTAAAATTGTATTTATATATAAAAAATACCGTAGTCCTAATCACCAAAGCAGAACATGCTTAATTTCTGCTCGTTGAAGTCTTTGAATCTTAATTTTCGCAGATATTAGTTATAAATACGGTTCTAAGAAGCTGAGTGAGGTGACTGTTAGTGAGGATAACACTATGTTTTGGCTTGACATATTTCATTACAGATAAGAGAGATTCACAACAGTAAGTTGTGCCTTAAGCAGAGAGAAGTTGGTAGATTGTTTACACAAGATTGTGATACTTTGTGTCTGGAAGTTGTTTCTAATAGTCAGGTTGGTAGTTGACAGTCATTTTCCAATACAATAGAAGGAAAGGTCACTTGGCTTTTCTTCAAGCTTCAGCTTCTCAATAAAAATATCTAAATTCATGGTGTGGTTTTCTATTTGTAAGAATGAAATTCACAGTTTCTAAAACAGTGTTGAACTTAAAGTGTTTGTTTACTAAATGTTCAAGATGGATGATACAGTGAATAAAGAGACTTTCCTTGATACTGAGATCATGTGTCAATTTGCCCCGTCTGTTGCAATGTTAAAAAGTTTATGAAGTTATAGTTGAGCATTTGATAAAGCTTAGTTAAGTGCATTTTTGATGTCAATACTTTATGTGGTTTCCTTTAAGTTTATCATGTCTAAGAATTCTTCTTGTACATTTCCATTACTTGTAACATAGTGAACAAATAAAGCTGAGAGATATCTTGAATGTCTGTAGATTCATCCAATGTTAAGCTGAAAGCAACGCAGCTTTTCACATCACTCTGCACTGAACATACGATTGTAGAACTAATTTCAGTAAAGCGTCCTTCACTATTGCTACGGGTGACAGGTATTTGCTCTATTGGCTGTTTAAGTTTTGAGTTCACTGGAATGAGAATTGCAGTCATATCAATACTTTTTTTTATTTTACAAATTTCCCATGAGTGTGAGGTAGTTTAATTCGAGTAATTTCCTTAGATATAACAAAACTAGCTTCAGTGGCCAAATAACTTTGCTTACATAGGGAAAATAAGATATTTTGTTGAAAGACTAAATTAAATATAAAAATGTTTTTCTTATTTTCTCGCAGTTCTGATTCAAGATTTTTTTTATGATTACATTTAAATTACTAGTTTTAAAATGATTGATTATTGTATGACAGATAAGACATAGAGCTTTTTCACCCTTAATAGTAAAATTAAAATTGTCCTTCCAGTGTTGGTTAAACATTATTTTTTCATGTTCGTATTTACGTTTTATTCTGTTGCTTAGTCATTTCTAACAAGGGTTTCATATCTTTAACTAAAATCAATATGAAGTATTTATTAATGAGAAAATACTTCTCTGCAATGCACTACAATGCCGCACCGAGAGTGTAAGTTTTGTGTACCACATGAAGAGTGATGATACAGAGGCCAGTTCCATCATTCATTCTTGTTTAAATCACGTTTTGATTGTGTTCAGCGAGTTTAAACTGCACTTTAGAAATATAATACATATGGATGTTTCAAAACATAGTGTGAATTATCTGTATATATTCTAATTTTAGTGCATATTAGACTACCATAGAACTGAGACACTTATGCAACATATGGGAATCTTTATTGAAGAAACGTATCGCCATCAGCTTCATCAGTCTTATACAGCTTCTGCTCTATGCTGTAATTTCTACAAGATTGATGGACTGAACACATCGTCTCCAGGCTGAAGGACTGATTACCTCAATCTTCTCCTCTCCTTATACCTTCCTGCTTTGTATAAGACTGATGGGGAAACGTTTCTTCAATAAAGATTCCCATATGTTGCATAAGTGTCTCAATTCTTCAACTTGTCGGTTTTCAAAACCATTCATCACATATACTACAATAGATTATTAACAAAATTTTAGAAAAAATAGCCGTGAAAGGTAATATTGTGTGGGGAGCCACACAGAGTAGCTTCGGGAGCAGCATACAGCTCGTGAACTGCAGTTTGCCCACTGTTACTATAGATGGTATGACACAGGTAATTCTTGAGATATTTGGTTGGTGTACAACAGGCAAGATTACAAGGAATGTTTGCCAAGGTGAACAAGGTGCTTTGTAAAGGTACCTTATGTTTTAGACAGGTAAATATTTCGGAAGAATCAAGGTAATCAGAGGTAACACAAGTTTTTATTTTATTCATGATGTAAAACAGGATTATGATCTGGGAGAAGACTTTCCACTAGATTGAGAAGAATTTTAGGGTAAACTCAAAAAAGGACTTTGTCTCAGATAAAATATTCCAGGTAATTACAGATTATTCATCTCCCTTAGTACAAGGTTAAGTGTTTCTTCATGAAGGATGTTCCACAGGTACATCAAGACACTGGTAGACAAAGGCAAAGTCTAAAGACTTCAGTTTCATCTTCCATCTGTGGTATTCTGTAATCTTCTATTTAAAACCTAACTATGCTAAGTTCCATAATAAAAAAATATAGGTCGGCCTTATATGTAAACGAAGAAAAATAATAAAGAAACAGAGCATTTAGGGTTATTTTTTCTCTTATATTGGACTTTCATTACATGTTCATGATCAGTCATCATTATTACAAACACAGGTGTATAATGACCTGCACACATTGTTGTAATGTTATAAATAATGAAGCAAAAGACAGCACAAGTTAAAACTTTTATTTCCTTCACCAAATAAGTAAACTGGTACAATATTTACACTATTTACACTATGTATCATAATGTAAGAGCAAATGTACTACATGATGATCAAACAAGGTAAAAGTAAGAACTAAACAGCATCGTGAGTGACAAGCAGTCCAGACAAGTCTGCCAAAACTCGTATCACAAGTAAATAACATTGCTTCACAGCTCTGGTGGGCTTGTTTGCAACTGCCTAATAAATCAAGGTACTGATGTAACGTCGGAGCGCCTGTTGATTGTTAAATTCTCAGCACCAGGTTCCCTGGTCGGGAAACGGCCTATATGGGAGTGTGACATATGCTGAATAAATTGTAAGATGCTCGTAGCATTCTACAATCATTATTATCATAACCATTTTTCACTGTGTGATAAGTTTCATTATATTTCACGCACATGATAACTCCACCACTGATGGCACAATGTAAATTTAATAGATAGAGTGTTTTCCATGTTTATTTTCATCACCATTTAAGCAGTAAGATCAAACAACTTGTTTGATTATAGTATTAATATACCCGAAATCTCTCATTTATATGCATTTAAGTGGTAATTTCACCTCTTGCAGAATAACACTGAATTACATACGAGCCTCATAACACAACATTCACATAATTTTACCATTTGCATCACCTTATCAATACTGGATATTATATATCATACTTTATATATTGTTTATAACCTCATCAAGAAAGAAAAGTGTAAATTAATTTTTATTTAACATTTTTTAGGACATAAGACAATTTTAGCTCATGAAAATTAATCTACGTAAAAGAGCTAATTCTTTAGAAATTCCAATTGTTTTTTTCTGATAAAATCGTCCCCTAGGAAAACATCATCAAGGAAACATCAAACTTCAGTTGACTCACTGTGACATTTCTGGTCTCATGCGGCTAAAAATTTTCTTTTATTAAAGCTTATAGTTTCCTGTGAAGAGCTTGTGTGATCCACTTGTGAAGCTCTTCACAGCATCGACCAACATTTTACTTCATTGCAGAAATATCTTGACCTTTCAAGAAGAAATTCTAACAAGTTTTCCAATCGTTTCAAATTGTGGACAAATAAAATATAGCAAGATTCAATGTTTTCATATTTAAAATGTTAAAATGTTCTCCTTTTTGTTCTAAAATTTAAAAGCTTTTAATAGAAGCAAACAAGTAAAAAAAGTGTCTAATTAACCCACATAATTCTTACCCATTCACCACAACACTTTAACTCAACCTCTGTTTCCATACATTATATTTATTTTCAAAGTTTGTCAAAAATAGTAGTAATGTTCAGAACCTTCATACAAGATAAATTATGCTCCAGAATGTAGGTTTACTAAGATAGTTACCATCCCACCATCAATATGCTTCCTCACACTCTATAAATCTCGTATTCTACACACGAACATTTGTGTGAATACTGTTAAGGTCTCGTTAATAACCTCAGATATAACTCTCGGGAAATACTGATTTTACTGGTTTTTATTACCCAATCTTGTTCTTGCTGTGCTTATTTGTAGTGCATAAATTATCTTGGCAAAAGGCTTTTTTATTTTGTTGCTGTTGTTAATTATGCCTTATTAATAATAATAATAATAATAATAATAATAATAATAATAATAATAATAATAATAATAATAACAATAATAATAATAATAATAATATTATTATTATTATTATTATTATTATTATTATTATTATTATTTTTTTTCAACAAGTCGGTCGTCTCCCACCGAGGCAGGGTGACCCAAAAAAAAAGAAAGAAAATCCCCAAAAAGAAAAATACTTTCATCATCATTCAACACTTTCACCACACTCACACATTATCACTGCTTTTGCAGAGGTGCTCAGAATATAACAGCTTAGAAGCATATACTTATAGAAATACACAACATATCCCTCCAAACTTCCAATATCCCAAACCCCTCCTTTAAAGTGCAGGCATTGTACTTCCCATTTCCAGGACTCAAGTCCGACTATATGAAAATAACCGGTTTCCCTGAATCCCTTCACTAAATATTACCCTGCTCACACTCCAACAGATCGTCAGGTCCCAAGTATCATTCGTCTCCATTCACTCCTATCTAACACGCTCATGCACGCTTGCTGGAAGTCCAAGCCCCTCACCCACAAAACCTCCTTTACCCCCTCTTTCCAACCCTTTCGAGGACGACCCCTACCCCTCCTTCCTTCCCCTATAGATTTATATGCTTTCCATGTCATTCTACTTTGATCCATTCTCTCTAAATGACCAAACCACCTCAACAACCCCTCTTCTGCCCTCTGACTAATGCTTTTATTAACTCCACACCTTCTCCTAATTTCCACAGAACATCAGCACAAGCTGCTTGCTAACTCCTGGTCCACCTCTTGGGCATCACAGAGAACATCAGTACAAGCTGCTTGCTAACTCCTGGTCCACGTCTTGGGCATCACAGAGAACATCAGCACAAGCTGCTTGCTAACTCCTGGTCCACCTCTTGGGCATCACAGAGAACATCAGCACAAGCTGCTTGCTAACTCCTGGTCCACGTCTTGGGCATCACAGAGAACATCAGCACAAGCTGCTTGCTAACTCCTGGTCCACCTCTTGGGCATCACAGAGAACATCAGCACAAGCTGCTTGCTAACTCCTGGTCCACCTCTTGGGCAACACAGAGAACATCAGCACAAGCTGCTTGCTAACTCCTGGTCCACGTCTTGGGCAACACAGAGAACATCAGCACAAGCTGCTTGCTAACTCCTGGTCCACGTCTTGGGCATCACAGAGAACATCAGCACAAGCTGCTTGCTAACTCCTGGTCCACGTCTTGGGCATCACAGAGAACATCAGCACAAGCTGCTTGCTAACTCCTGGTCCAAGTCTTGGGCAACACAGAGAACATCAGCACAAGCTGCTTGCTAACTCCTGGTCCACCTCTTGGGCATCACAGAGAACATCAGCACAAGCTGCTTGCTAACTCCTGGTCCACCTCTTGGGCATCACAGAGAACATCAGCACAAGCTGCTTGCTAACTCCTGGTCCACCTCTTGGGCAACACAGAGAACATCAGCACAAGCTGCTTGCTAACTCCTGGTCCACGTCTTGGGCAACACAGAGAACATCAGCACAAGTTGCTCGCTAACTCCTGGTCCACGTCTTGGGCATCACAGAGAACATCAGCACAAGTTGCTTGCTAACTCCTGGTCCACCTCTTGGGCAACACAGAGAACATCAGCACAAGTTGCTTGCTAACTCCTGGTCCACGTTTTGGGCAACACAGAGAACATCAGCACAAGTTGCTTGCTAACTCCTGGTCCACCTCTTGGGCAACACAGAGAACATCAGCACAAGTTGCTCGCTAACTCCTGGTCCACGTCTTGGGCATCACAGAGAACATCAGCACAAGCTGCTTGCTAACTCCTGGTCCACGTCTTGGGCATCACAGAGAACATCAGCACAAGCTGCTTGCTAACTCCTGGTCCACCTCTTGGGCATCACAGAGAACATCAGCACAAGCTGCTTGCTAACTCCTGGTCCACCTCTTGGGCAACACAGAGAACATCAGCACAAGCTGCTTGCTAACTCCTGGTCCACCTCTTGGGCATCACAGAGAACATCAGCACAAGCTGCTTGCTAACTCCTGGTCCACGTCTTGGGCATCACAGAGAACATCAGCACAAGCTGCTTGCTAACTCCTGGTCCACCTCTTGGGCATCACAGAGAACATCAGCACAAGCTGCTTGCTAACTCCTGGTCCACGTCTTGGGCATCACAGAGAACATCAGCACAAGCTGCTTGCTAACTCCTGGTCCACCTCTTGGGCAACACAGAGAACATCAGCACAAGCTGCTTGCTAACTCCTGGTCCACCTCTTGGGCATCACAGAGAACATCAGCACAAGCTGCTTGCTAACTCCTGGTCCACGTCTTGGGCATCACAGAGAACATCAGCACAAGCTGCTTGCTAACTCCTGGTCTTGCTAACTGGTCCACCTCTTGGGCATCACAGAGAACATCAGCACAAGCTGCTTGCTAACTCCTGGTCCACGTCTTGGGCATCACAGAGAACATCAGCACAAGCTGCTTGCTAACTCCTGGTCCACGTCTTGGGCATCACAGAGAACATCAGCACAAGCTGCTTGCTAACTCCTGGTCCACGTCTTGGGCATCACAGAGAACATCAGCACAAGCTGCTTGCTAACTCCTGGTCCACCTCTTGGGCAACACAGAGAACATCAGCACAAGCTGCTTGCTAACTCCTGGTCCACCTCTTGGGCAACACAGAGAACATCAGCACAAGCTGCTTGCTAACTCCTGGTCCACGTCTTGGGCATCACAGAGAACATCAGCACAAGCTGCTTGCTAACTCCTGGTCCACGTCTTGGGCATCACAGAGAACATCAGCACAAGCTGCTTGCTAACTCCTGGTCCACGTCTTGGGCATCACAGAGAACATCAGCACAAGCTGCTTGCTAACTCCTGGTCCACCTCTTGGGCATCACAGAGAACATCAGCACAAGCTGCTTGCTAACTCCTGGTCCACCTCTTGGGCATCACAGAGAACATCAGCACAAGCTGCTTGCTAACTCCTGGTCCACCTCTTGGGCAACACAGAGAACATCAGCACAAGCTGCTTGCTGGGCAACACAGAGAACATCAGCACAAGCTGCTTGCTAACTCCTGGTCCACCTCTTGGGCAAGCTGCTTGCTAACTCCTGGTCCACCTCTTGGGCACAGAGAACATCAGCACAAGCTGCTTGCTAACTCCTGGTCCAGTTGCTTGCTCTTGGGCATCACAGAGAACATCAGCACAAGCTGCTTGCTAACTCCTGGTCCACCTCTTGGGCATCACAGAGAACATCAGCACAAGCTGCTTGCTAACTCCTGGTCCACCTCTTGGGCATCACAGAGAACATCAGCACAAGCTGCTTGCTAACTCCTGGTCCACCTCTTGGGCAACACAGAGAACATCAGCACAAGCTGCTTGCTAACTCCTGGTCCACGTCTTGGGCAACACAGAGAACATCAGCACAAGCTGCTTGCTAACTCCTGGTCCACGTCTTGGGCATCACAGAGAACATCAGCACAAGCTGCTTGCTAACTCCTGGTCCACCTCTTGGGCAACACAGAGAACATCAGCACAAGCTGCTTGCTAACTCCTGGTCCAGCTAACTCCTGCTTGCTAACTCCTGGTCCAACTCTTGGGCAACACAGAGAACATCAGCACAAGCTGCTTGCTAACTCCTGGTCCACGTCTTGGGCATCACAGAGAACATCAGCACAAGCTGCTTGCTAACTCCTGGTCCACGTCTTGGGCATCACAGAGAACATCAGCACAAGCTGCTTGCTAACTCCTGGTCCACGTCTTGGGCATCACAGAGAACATCAGCACAAGCTGCTTGCTAACTCCTGGTCCACCTCTTGGGCATCACAGAGAACATCAGCACAAGCTGCTTGCTAACTCCTGGTCCACCTCTTGGGCATCACAGAGAACATCAGTACAAGCTGCTTGCTAACTCCTGGTCACTGGGCATCACAGAGAACATCAGCACAACTGCTTGCTAACTCCTGGTCCACGTCTTGGGCATCACAGAGAACATCAGCACAAGCTGCTTGCTAACTCCTGGTCCACCTCTTGGGCATCACAGAGAACATCAGCACAAGCTGCTTGCTAACTCCTGGTCCACGTCTTGGGCATCACAGAGAACATCAGCACAAGCTGCTTGCTAACTCCTGGTCCACCTCTTGGGCATCACAGAGAACATCAGCACAAGCTGCTTGCTAACTCCTGGTCCACGTCTTGGGCACAGAGAACATCAGCACAAGCTGCTTGCTAACTCCTGGTCCACGTCTTGGGCATCACAGAGAACATCAGCACAAGCTGCTTGCTAACTCCTGGTCCACCTCTTGGGCAACACAGAGAACATCAGCACAAGCTGCTTGCTAACTCCTGGTCCACGTCTTGGGCAACACAGAGAACATCAGCACAAGCTGCTTGCTAACTCCTGGTCCACCTCTTGGGCATCACAGAGAACATCAGCACAAGCTGCTTGCTAACTCCTGGTCCACCTCTTGGGCAACACAGAGAACATCAGCACAAGCTGCTTGCTAACTCCTGGTCCACCTCTTGGGCAACACAGAGAACATCAGCACAAGCTGCTTGCTAACTCCTGGTCCACGTCTTGGGCATCACAGAGAACATCAGCACAAGCTGCTTGCTAACTCCTGGTCCACCTCTTGGGCACCTCTTGGGCATCACAGAGAACATCAGCACAAGCTGCTCGCTAACTCCTGGTCCACCTCTTGGGCAACACAGAGAACATCAGCACAAGCTGCTCGCTAACTCCTGGTCCACCTCTTGGGCAACACAGAGAACATCAGCACAAGTTGCTTGCTAACTCCTGGTCCACCTCTTGGGCAACACAGAACATCAGCACAAGTTGCTCGCTAACTCCTGGTCAACGTCTTGGGCAACACAGAGAACATCAGCACAAGCTGCTTGCTAACTCCTGGTCCACGTCTTGGGCATCACAGAGAACATCAGCACAAGCTGCTTGCTAACTCCTGGTCCACGTCTTGGGCATCACAGAGAACATCAGCACAAGCTGCTTGCTAACTCCTGGTCCACGTCTTGGGCATCACAGAGAACATCAGCACAAGCTGCTTGCTAACTCCTGGTCCACGTCTTGGGCATCACAGAGAACATCAGCACAAGCTGCTTGCTAACTCCTGGTCCACCTCTTGGGCATCACAGAGAACATCAGCACAAGCTGCTTGCTAACTCCTGGTCCACCTCTTGGGCATCACAGAGAACATCAGCACAAGCTGCTTGCTAACTCCTGGTCCACCTCTTGGGCAACACAGAGAACATCAGCACAAGCTGCTTGCTAACTCCTGGTCCACGTCTTGGGCAACACAGAGAACATCAGCACAAGTTGCTCGCTAACTCCTGGTCCACGTCTTGGGCATCACAGAGAACATCAGCACAAGCTGCTTGCTAACTCCTGGTCCACGTCTTGGGCATCACAGAGAACATCAGCACAAGCTGCTTGCTAACTCCTGGTCCACCTCTTGGGCAACACAGAGAACATCAGCACAAGCTGCTTGCTAACTCCTGGTCCACCTCTTGGGCAACACAGAGAACATCAGCACAAGCTGCTTGCTAACTCCTGGTCCACCTCTTGGGCATCACAGAGAACATCAGCACAAGCTGCTTGCTAACTCCTGGTCCACGTCTTGGGCATCACAGAGAACATCAGCACAAGCTGCTTGCTAACTCCTGGTCCACCTCTTGGGCATCACAGAGAACATCAGCACAAAGCTGCTTGCTAACTCCTGGTCCACCTCTTGGGCATCACAGAGAACATCAGCACAAGCTGCTTGCTAACTCCTGGTCCACGTCTTGGGCATCACAGAGAACATCAGCACAAGCTGCTTGCTAACTCCTGGTCCACCTCTTGGGCATCACAGAGAACATCAGCACAAGCTGCTTGCTAACTCCTGGTCCACCTCTAGGGCATCACAGAGAACATCAGTACAAGCTGCTTGCTAACTCCTGGTCCACGTCTTGGGCATCACAGAGAACATCAGCACAAGCTGCTTGCTAACTCCTGGTCCACACAAGCTCTTGGGCAACACAGAGAACATCAGCACAAGCTGCTTGCTAACTCCTGGTCCACCTCTTGGGCATCACAGAGAACATCAGCACAAGCTGCTTGCTAACTCCTGGTCCACAAGCTCTTGGGCACGTCTTCACAGTGAACATCAGCACAAGCTGCTTGCTAACTCCTGGTCCACCTCTTGGGCATCACAGAGAACATCAGCACAAGCTGCTTGCTAACTCCTGGTCCACCTCTTGGGCAACACAGAGAACATCAGCACAAGCTGCTTGCTAACTCCTGGTCCACGTCTTCTCACAGAGAACATGGGCACTCCTGGTCCACGTCTTGGGCACAGAGAACATCAGCACAAGCTGCTTGCTAACTCCTGGTCCACGTCTTGGGCATCACAGAGAACATCAGCACAAGCTGCTTGCTAACTCCTGGTCCACCTCTTGGGCAACACAGAGAACATCAGCACAAGCTGCTTGCTAACTCCTGGTCCACGTCTTGGGCAACACAGAGAACATCAGCACAAGCTGCTTGCTAACTCCTGGTCCACCTCTTGGGCAACACAGAGAACATCAGCACAAGCTGCTTGCTAACTCCTGGTCCACGTCTTGGGCATCACAGAGAACATCAGCACAAGCTGCTTGCTAACTCCTGGTCCACGTCTTGGGCATCACAGAGAACATCAGCACAAGCTGCTTGCTAACTCCTGGTCCACCTCTTGGGCAACACAGAGAACATCAGCACAAGCTGCTTGCTAACTCCTGGTCCACGTCTTGGGCAACACAGAGAACATCAGCACAAGCTGCTTGCTAACTCCTGGTCCACCTCTTGGGCAACACAGAGAACATCAGCACAAGCTGCTTGCTAACTCCTGGTCCACCTCTTGGGCATCACAGAGAACATCAGCACAAGCTGCTTGCTAACTCCTGGTCCACCTCTTGGGCAACACAGAGAACATCAGCACAAGCTGCTTGCTAACTCCTGGTCCACCTCTTGGGCAACACAGAGAACATCAGCACAAGTTGCTTGCTAACTCCTGGTCCACGTCTTGGGCATCACAGAGAACATCAGCACAAGCTGCTTGCTAACTCCTGGTCCACGTCTTGGGCAACACAGAGAACATCAGCACAAGCTGCTTGCTAACTCCTGGTCCACCTCTAGGGCATCACAGAGAACATCAGCACAAGCTGCTTGCTAACTCCTGGTCCACCTCTTGGGCAACACAGAGAACATCAGCACAAGCTGCTTGCTAACTCCTGGTCCACCTCTTGGGCAACACAGAGAACATCAGCACAAGTTGCTCGCTAACTCCTGGTCCACGTCTTGGGCATCACAGAGAACATCAGCACAAGCTGCTCGCTAACTCCTGGTCCACCTCTTGGGCAACACAGAGAACATCAGCACAAGCTGCTCGCTAACTCCTGGTCCACCTCTTGGGCAACACAGAGAACATCAGCACAAGTTGCTTGCTAACTCCTGGTCCACCTCTTGGGCATCACAGAGAACATCAGCACAAGCTGCTGGGCATCACAGAGAACATGCTCACAGAGAACATCAGCACAAGTTGCTTGCTAATTCCTGGTCCACGTCTAGGGCATCACAGAGAACATCAGCACAAGCTGCTTGCTAACTCCTGGTCCACGTCTTGGGCATCACAGAGAACATCAGCACAAGCTGCTTGCTAACTCCTGGTCCACCTCTTGGGCATCACAGAGAACATCAGCACAAGCTGCTTGCTAACTCCTGGTCCACCTCTTGGGCATCACAGAGAACATCAGTACAAGCTGCTTGCTAACTCCTGGTCCACGTCTTGGGCATCACAGAGAACATCAGCACAAGCTGCTTGCTAACTCCTGGTCCACCTCTTGGGCATCACAGAGAACATCAGCACAAGCTGCTTGCTAACTCCTGGTCCACGTCTTGGGCATCACAGAGAACATCAGCACAAGCTGCTTGCTAACTCCTGGTCCACCTCTTGGGCATCACAGAGAACATCAGCACAAGCTGCTTGCTAACTCCTGGTCCACCTCTTGGGCAACACAGAGAACATCAGCACAAGCTGCTTGCTAACTCCTGGTCCACGTCTTGGGCAACACAGAGAACATCAGCACAAGTTGCTCGCTAACTCCTGGTCCACGTCTTGGGCATCACGGAGAACATCAGCACAAGCTGCTTGCTAACTCCTGGTCCACGTCTTGGGCATCACAGAGAACATCAGCACAAGCTGCTTGCTAACTCCTGGTCCACGTCTTGGGCAACACAGAGAACATCAGCACAAGCTGCTTGCTAACTCCTGGTCCACCTCTTGGGCAACACAGAGAACATCAGCACAAGCTGCTTGCTAACTCCTGGTCCACGTCTTGGGCATCACAGAGAACATCAGCACAAGCTGCTTGCTAACTCCTGGTCCACCTCTTGGGCAACACAGAGAACATCAGCACAAGCTGCTTGCTAACTCTTGGTCCACCTCTTGGGCATCACAGAGAACATCAGCACAAGCTGCTTGCTAACTCCTGGTCCACCTCTTGGGCATCACAGAGAACATCAGCACAAGCTGCTTGCTAACTCCTGGTCCACCTCTTGGGCAACACAGAGAACATCAGCACAAGCTGCTTGCTAACTCCTGGTCCACGTCTTGGGCAACACAGAGAACATCAGCACAAGTTGCTCGCTAACTCCTGGTCCACGTCTTGGGCATCACAGAGAACATCAGCACAAGATGCTTGCTAACTCCTGGTCCACCTCTTGGGCAACACAGAGAACATCAGCACAAGTTGCTTGCTAACTCCTGGTCCACCTCTTGGGCAACACAGAGAACATCAGCACAAGCTGCTTGCTAACTCCTGGTCCACCTCTTGGGCAACACAGAGAACATCAGCACAAGCTGCTTGCTAACTCCTGGTCCACGTCTTGGGCATCACAGAGAACATCAGCACAAGCTGCTTGCTAACTCCTGGTCCACGTCTTGGGCATCACAGAGAACATCAGCACAAGCTGCTTGCTAACTCCTGGTCCACGTCTTGGGCATCACAGAGAACATCAGCACAAGCTGCTTGCTAACTCCTGGTCCACCTCTTGGGCATCACAGAGAACATCAGCACAAGCTGCTTGCTAACTCCTGGTCCACCTCTTGGGCAACACAGAGAACATCAGCACAAGCTGCTTGCTAACTCCTGGTCCACGTCTTGGGCATCACAGAGAACATCAGCACAAGCTGCTTGCTAACTCCTGGTCCACCTCTTGGGCATCACAGAGAACATCAGCACAAGCTGCTTGCTAACTCCTGGTCCACGTCTTGGGCATCACAGAGAACATCAGCACAAGCTGCTTGCTAACTCCTGGTCCACCTCTTGGGCATCACAGAGAACATCAGCACAAGCTGCTTGCTAACTCCTGGTCCACCTCTTGGGCATCACAGAGAACATCAGCACAAGCTGCTTGCTAACTCCTGGTCCACGTCTTGGGCATCACAGAGAACATCAGCACAAGCTGCTTGCTAACTCCTGGTCCACGTCTTGGGCATCACAGAGAACATCAGCACAAGCTGCTTGCTAACTCCTGGTCCACGTCTTGGGCATCACAGAGAACATCAGCACAAGCTGCTTGCTAACTCCTGGTCCACGTCTTGGGCATCACAGAGAACATCAGCACAAGCTGCTTGCTAACTCCTGGTCCACGTCTTGGGCATCACAGAGAACATCAGCACAAGCTGCTTGCTAACTCCTGGTCCACCTCTTGGGCAACACAGAGAACATCAGCACAAGCTGCTTGCTAACTCTTGGGCAACACAGAGAACATCCACAAGCTGCTTGGGCAACACAGAGAACATCAGCACAAGCTGCTTGCTAACTCCTGGTCCACCTCTTGGGCATCACAGAGAACATCAGCACAAGCTGCTTGCTAACTCCTGGTCCACGTCTTGGGCAACACAGAGAACATCAGCACAAGCTGCTTGCTAACTCCTGGTCCACCTCTTGGGCATCACAGAGAACATCAGCACAAGCTGCTTGCTAACTCCTGGTCCACCTCTTGGGCAACACAGAGAACATCAGCACAAGCTGCTTGCTAACTCCTGGTCCACGTCTTGGGCAACACAGAGAACATCAGCACAAGCTGCTTGCTAACTCCTGGTCCACGTCTTGGGCAACACAGAGAACATCAGCACAAGCTGCTTGCTAACTCCTGGTCCACGTCTTGGGCATCACAGAGAACATCAGCACAAGCTGCTTGCTAACTCCTGGTCCACGTCTTGGGCAACACAGAGAACATCAGCACAAGCTGCTTGCTAACTCCTGGTCCACGTCTTGGGCATCACAGAGAACATCAGCACAAGCTGCTTGCTAACTCCTGGTCCACGTCTTGGGCATCACAGAGAACATCAGCACAAGCTGCTTGCTAACTCCTGGTCCACGTCTTGGGCATCACAGAGAACATCAGCACAAGCTGCTTGCTAACTCCTGGTCCACCTCTTGGGCATCACAGAGAACATCAGCACAAGCTGCTTGCTAACTCCTGGTCCACCTCTTGGGCATCACAGAGAACATCAGCACAAGCTGCTTGCTAACTCCTGGTCCACCTCTTGGGCATCACAGAGAACATCAGCACAAGCTGCTTGCTAACTCCTGGTCCACCTCTTGGGCAACACAGAGAACATCAGCACAAGCTGCTTGCTAACTCCTGGTCCACCTCTTGGGCAACACAGAGAACATCAGAACAAGTCCACGTCTTGGGCAACACAGAGAACATGCTTCGCTAACTCCTGGTCCACGTCTTGGGCATCACAGAGAACATCAGCACAAGCTGCTACATCAGCACAAGCTGCTTGCTAACTCCTGGTCCACGTCTTGGGCATCACAGAGAACATCAGCACAAGCTGCTTGCTAACTCCTGGTCCACAGAGAACATCTTGGGCACGTCTTCACAGAGAACATCAGCACAAGCTGCTTGCTAACTCCTGGTCCACCTCTTGGGCATCACAGAGAACATCAGCACAAGCTGCTTGCTAACTCCTGGTCCACGTCTTGGGCATCACAGAGAACATCAGCACAAGCTGCTTGCTAACTCCTGGTCCACGTCTTGGGCATCACAGAGAACATCAGCACAAGCTGCTTGCTAACTCCTGGTCCACCTCTTGGGCATCACAGAGAACATCAGCACAAGCTGCTTGCTAACTCCTGGTCCACCTCTTGGGCATCACAGAGAACATCAGCACAAGCTGCTTGCTAACTCCTGGTCCACCTCTTGGGCAACACAGAGAACATCAGCACAAGCTGCTTGCTAACTCCTGGTCCACGTCTTGGGCAACACAGAGAACATCAGCACAAGTTGCTCGCTAACTCCTGGTCCACGTCTTGGGCATCACAGAGAACATCAGCACAAGCTGCTTGCTAACTCCTGGTCCACCTCTTGGGCAACACAGAGAACATCAGCACAAGCTGCTTGCTAACTCCTGGTCCACGTCTTGGGCAACACAGAGAACATCAGCACAAGCTGCTTGCTAACTCCTGGTCCACCTCTTGGGCAACACAGAGAACATCAGCACAAGCTGCTTGCTAACTCCTGGTCCACCTCTTGGGCAACACAGAGAACATCAGCACAAGTTGCTTGCTAACTCCTGGTCCACCTCTTGGGCAACACAGAGAACATCAGCACAAGCTGCTTGCTAACTCCTGGTCCACGTCTTGGGCATCACAGAGAACATCAGCACAAGCTGCTTGCTAACTCCTGGTCCACCTCTTGGGCAACACAGAGAACATCAGCACAAGTTCTTGAGATATTTGGTTGGTGTACAACAGGCAAGATTACAAGGAATGTTTGCCAAGGTGAACAAGGTGCTTTGTAAAGGTACCTTTTGTTTTAGACAGGTAAATATTTCGGAAGAATCAAGGTAATCAGAGGTAACACAAGTTTTTATTTTATTCATGATGTAAAACAGGATTATGATCTGGGAGAAGACTTTCCAATAGATTGAGAAGAATTTTAGGGTAAACTCAAAAAAGGACTTTGTCTCAGATAAAATATTCCAGGTAATTACAGATTATTCATCTCCCTTAGTACAAGGTTAAGTGTTTCTTCATGAAGGATGTTCCACAGGTACATCAAGACACTGGTAGACAAAGGCAAAGTCTAAAGACTTCAGTTTCATCTTCCATCTGTGGTATTCTGTAATCTTCTATTTAAAACCTAACTATGCTAAGTTCCATAATAAAAAATATAGGTCGGCCTTATATGTAAACGAAGAAAAATAATAAAGAAACAGAGCATTTAGGGTTATTTTTTCTCTTATATTGGACTTTCATTACATGTTCATGATCAGTCATCATTATTACAAACACAGGTGTATAATGACCTGCACACATTGTTGTAATGTTATAAATAATGAAGCAAAAGACAGCACAAGTTAAAACTTTTATTTCCTTCACCAAATAAGTAAACTGGTACAATATTTACACTATTTACACTATGTATCATAATGTAAGAGCAAATGTACTACATGATGATCAAACAAGGTAAAAGTAAGAACTAAACAGCATCGTGAGTGACAAGCAGTCCAGACAAGTCTGCCAAAACTCGTATCACAAGTAAATAACATTGCTTCACAGCTCTGGTGGGCTTGTTTGCAACTGCCTAATAAATCAAGGTACTGATGTAACGTCGGAGCGCCTGTTGATTGTTAAATTCTCAGCACCAGGTTCCCTGGTCGGGAAGCGGCCTATATGGGAGTGTGACATATGCTGAATAAATTGTAAGATGCTCGTAGCATTCTACAATCATTATTATCATAACCATTTTTCACTGTGTGATAAGTTTCATTATATTTCACGCACATGATAACTCCACCACTGATGGCACAATGTAAATTTAATAGATAGAGTGTTTTCCATGTTCATTTTCATCACCATTTAAGCAGTAAGATCAAACAACTTGTTTGATTATAGTATTAAGATACCCGAAATCTCTCATTTATATGCATTTAAGTGGTAATTTCACCTCTTGCAGAATAACACTGAATTACATACGAGCCTCATAACACAACATTCACATAATTTTACCATTTGCATCACCTTATCAATACTGGATATTATATATCATACTTTATATATTGTTTATAACCTCATCAAGAAAGAAAAGTGTAAATTAATTTTTATTTAACATTTTTTAGGACATAAGACAATTTTAGCTTATGAAAATTAATCTAGGTATAAGAGCTAATTCTTTAGAAATTCCAATTGTTTTTTTCTGATAAAATCGTCCCCTAGGAAAACATCATCAAGGAAACATCAAACTTCAGTTGACTCACTGTGACATTTCTGGTCTCATGCGGCTAAAAATTTTCTTTTATTAAAGCTTATAGTTTCCTGTGAAGAGCTTGTGTGATCCACTTGTGAAGCTCTTCACAGCATCGACCAACATTTTACTTCATTGCAGAAATATCTTGACCTTTCAAGAAGAAATTCTAACAAGTTTTCCAATCGTTTCAAATTGTGGACAAATAAAATATAGCAAGATTCAATGTTTTCATATTTAAAATGTTAAAATGTTCTCCTTTTTGTTCTAAAATTTAAAAGCTTTTAATAGAAGCAAACAAGTAAAAAAAGTGTCTAATTAACCCACATAATTCTTACCCATTCACCACAACACTTTAACTCAACCTCTGTTTCCATACATTATATTTATTTTCAAAGTTTGTCAAAAATAGTAGTAATGTTCAGAACCTTCATACAAGATAAATTATGCTCCAGAATGTAGGTTTACTAAGATAGTTACCATCCCACCATCAATATGCTTCCTCACACTCTATAAATCTTGTATTCTACACACGAACATTTGTGTGAATACTGTTAAGGTCTCGTTAATAACCTCAGATATAACTCTCGGGAAATACTGATTTTACTGTTTTTATTACCCAATCTTGTTCTTGCTGTGCTTATTTGTAGTGCATAAATTATCTTGGCAAAAGGCTTTTTTATTTTGTTGCTGTTGTTAATTATGCCTTATTAATAATAATAATAATAATAATAATAATAATAATAATATTAATAATAATAATAATAATAATAATAATAATAATATTATTATTATTATTATTATTATTATTATTATTGTGAGTTATTTTTCATTTTTACCTCTGCAGAGTTAATATAAGAAGACTAACATCAGTAAAATATCATTTTGACGGTATTGAATTCCGCTGATATAAAGGTTATCAAACAGAGAAACATCATGAAACCTTGATACACAGAACATCAGCACAAGCTGCTTGCTAACTCCTGGTCCACCTTTTGGGCATCACAGAGAACATCAGCACAAGCTGCTTGCTAACTCCTGGTCCACCTCTTGGGCATCACAGAGAACATTAGCACAAGCTGCTTGCTGACTCCTGGTCAACCTCGTGGGCATCACAGAGGACATCAGCACAAGCTGCTTGCTAACTCCTGGTCCACCTCTTGGGCATCACAGAGAACATTAGCACAAGCTGCTTGCTGACTCCTGGTCCACCTCGTGGGCATCACAGAGAACATCAGCACAAGCTGCTTGCTGACTCCTGGGCACCTCTTGGGCATCATAGAGAACATCAGCACAAGCTGCTTGCTAACTCCTGGTCCACCTCTTGGGCATCACAGAGAACATTAGCACAAGCTGCTTGCTGACTCCTGGTCCACCTCGTGGGCATCACAGAGAACATCAGCACAAGCTGCTTGCTGACTCCTGGGCACCTCTTGGGCATCACAGAGAACATCAGCACAAGTTGCTCGCTAACTCCTGGTCCACGTCTTGGGCATCACAGAGAACATCAGCACAAGCTGCTTGCTAACTCCTGGTCCACCTCTTGGGCATCACAGAGAACATCAGCACAAGCTGCTTGCTAACTCCTGGTCCACCTCTTGGGCAACACAGAGAACATCAGCACAAGCTGCTCGCTAACTCCTGGTCCACCTCTTGGGCAACACAGAGAACATCAGCACAAGTTGCTCGCTAACTCCTGGTCCACGTCTTGGGCATCACAGAGAACATCAGCACAAGTTGCTTGCTAACTCCTGGTCCACCTCTTGGGCAACACAGAGAACATCAGCACAAGTTGCTTGCTAACTCCTGGTCCACGTTTTGGGCAACACAGAGAACATCAGCACAAGTTGCTTGCTAACTCCTGGTCCACCTCTTGGGCAACACAGAGAACATCAGCACAAGTTGCTCGCTAACTCCTGGTCCACGTCTTGGGCAACACAGAGAACATCAGCACAAGTTGCTTGCTAACTCCTGGTCCACGTTTTGGGCAACACAGAGAACATCAGCACAAGTTGCTTGCTAACTCCTGGTCCACCTCTTGGGCAACACAGAGAACATCAGCACAAGTTGCTCGCTAACTCCTGGTCCACGTCTTGGGCAACACAGAGAACATCAGCACAAGTTGCTCGCTAACTCCTGGTCCACCTCTTGGGCAACACAGAGAACATCAGCACAAGTTGCTCGCTAACTCCTGGTCCACCTCTTGGGCAACACAGAGAACATCAGCACAAGCTGCTTGCTAACTCCTGGTCCACGTCTTGGGCAACACAGAGAACATCAGCACAAGTTGCTTGCTAACTCCTGGTCCACGTCTTGGGCAACACAGAGAACATCAGCACAAGTTGCTCGCTAACTCCTGGTCCACGTCTTGGGCAACACAGAGAACATCAGCACAAGTTGCTCGCTAACTCCTGGTCCACGTCTTGGGCAACACAGAGAACATCAGCACAAGTTGCTCGCTAACTCCTGGTCCACCTCTTGGGCAACACAGAGAACATCAGCACAAGTTGCTCGCTAACTCCTGGTCCACCTCTTGGGCATCACAGAGAACATCAGCACAAGTTGCTTGCTAACTCCTGGTCCACCTCTTGGGCAACACAGAGAACATCAGCACAAGTTGCTTGCTAACTCCTGGTCCACCTCTTGGGCAACACAGAAAACATCAGCACAAGCTGCTTGCTAACTCCTGGTCCACCTCTTGGGCAACACAGAGAACATCAGCACAAGTTGCTCGCTAACTCCTGGTCCACCTCTTGGGCAACACAGAGAACATCAGCACAAGTTGCTTGCTAACTCCTGGTCCACCTCTTGGGCAACACAGAGAACATCAGCACAAGCTGCTCGCTAACTCCTGGTCCACGTCTTGGGCAACACAGAGAACATCAGCACAAGTTGCTTGCTAACTCCTGGTCCACCTCTTGGGCAACACAGAGAACATCAGCACAAGTTGCTCGCTAACTCCTGGTCCACCTCTTGGGCAACACAGAGAACATCAGCACAAGTTGCTTGCTAACTCCTGGTCCACGTCTTGGGCATCACAGAGAACATCAGCACAAGCTGCTTGCTAACTCCTGGTCCACCTCTTGGGCAACACAGAAAACATCAGCACAAGTTGCTTGCTAACTCCTGGTCCACCTCTTGGGCAACACAGAAAACATCAGCACAAGTTGCCTGCTAACTCCTGGTCCACCTCTTGGGCAACACAGAGAACATCAGTACAAGCTGCTTGCTAACTCCTGGTCCACGTCTTGGGCAACACAGAGAACATCAGCACAAGCTGCTTGCTAACTCCTGGTCCACCTCTTGGGCAACACAGAGAACATCAGCACAAGCTGCTTGCTAACTCCTGGTCCACCTCTTGGGCAACACAGAGAACATCAGCACAAGTTGCTCGCTAACTCCTGGTCCACGTCTTGGGCATCACAGAGAACATCAGCACAAGCTGCTTGCTAATTCCTGGTCCACGTCTAGGGCATCACAGAGAACATCAGCACAAGCTGCTTGCTAACTCCTGGTCCACGTCTTGGGCATCACAGAGAACATCAGCACAAGTTGCTTGCTAACTCCTGGTCCACCTCTTGGGCATCACAGAGAACATCAGCACAAGCTGCTTGCTAACTCCTGGTCCACCTCTTGGGCATCACAGAGAACATCAGTACAAGCTGCTTGCTAACTCCTGGTCCACGTCTTGGGCATCACAGAGAACATCAGCACAAGCTGCTTGCTAACTCCTGGTCCACGTCTTGGGCAACACAGAGAACATCAGCACAAGTTGCTCGCTAACTCCTGGTCCACGTCTTGGGCAACACAGAGAACATCAGCACAAGTTGCTCGCTAACTCCTGGTCCACGTCTTGGGCATCACGGAGAACATCAGCACAAGCTGCTTGCTAACTCCTGGTCCACGTCTTGGGCATCACAGGGAACATCAGCACAAGCTGCTTGCTAACTCCTGGTCCACGTCTTGGGCAACACAGAGAACATCAGCACAAGCTGCTTGCTAACTCCTGGTCCACGTCTTGGGCAACACAGAGAACATCAGCACAAGCTGCTTGCTAACTCCTGGTCCACGTCTTGGGCAACACAGAGAATATCAGCACAAGTTGCTCGTTAACTCCTGGTCCACGTCTTGGGCATCACGGAGAACATCAGCACAAGCTGCTTGCTAACTCCTGGTCCACGTCTTGGGCATCACAGGGAACATCAGCAGAAGCTGCTTGCTAACTCCTGGTCCACGTCTTGGGAAACACAGAGAACATCAGCACAAGCTGCTTGCTAACTCCTGGTCCACCTCTTGGGCAACACAGAGAACTTCAGCACAAGCTGCTTGCTAACTCCTGGTCCACCTCTTGGGCATCACAGAGAACATCAGCACAAGCTGCTTGCTAACTCCTGGTCCACCTCTTGGGCAACACAGAGAACATCAGCACAAGCTGCTTGCTAACTCCTGGTCCACGTCTTGGGCAACACAGAGAACATCAGCACAAGTTGCTCGCTAACTCCTGGTCCACGTCTTGGGCATCACGGAGAACATCAGCACAAGCTGCTTGCTAACTCCTGGTCCACGTCTTGGGCAACACAGAGAACATCAGCACAAGTTGCTTGCTAACTCCTGGTCCACCTCTTGGGCAACACAGAGAACATCAGCACAAGTTGCTTGCTAACTCCTGGTCCACCTCTTGGGCATCACAGAGAACATCAGCACAAGCTGCTCGCTAACTCCTGGTCCACGTCTTTGGCATCACAGAGAACATCAGCACAAGTTGCTCGCTAACTCCTGGTCCACGTCTTGGGCAACACAGAGAACATCAGCACAAGCTGCTTGCTAACTCCTGGTCCACCTCTAGGGCATCACAGAGAACATCAGCACAAGCTGCTTGCTAACTCCTGGTCCACCTCTTGGGCAACACAGAGAACATCAGCACAAGCTGATGCCGCACCGAGAGTGTAAGTTTTGTGTACCACATGAAGAGTGATGATACAGAGGCCAGTTCCATCATTCATTCTTGTTTAAATCACGTTTTGATTGTGTTCAGCGAGTTTAAACTGCACTTTAGAAATATAATACATATGGATGTTTCAAAACATAGTGTGAATTATCTGTATATATTCTAATTTTAGTGCATATTAGACTACCATAGAACTGAGACACTTATGCAACATATGGGAATCTTAATTGAAGAAACGTTTTGCCATCAGCTTCATCAGTCTTATACAGCTTCTGCTCTATGCTGTAATTTCTGCAAGATTGATGGACTGAACACATCGTTTCCAGGCTGAAGGACTGATTACCTCAATCTTCTCCTCTCCTTATACCTTCCTGCTTTGTATAAGACTGATGGGGAAACGTTTCTTCAATAAAGATTCCCATATGTTGCATAAGTGTCTCAATTCTTCAACTTGTCGGTTTTCAAAACCATTCATCACATATACTACAATAGATTATTAACATAAAATTTTAGAAAAAATAGCCGTGAAAGGTAATATTGTGTGGGGAGCCACGCAGAGTAGCTTCGGGAGCAGCATACAGCTCGTGAACTGCAGTTTGCCCACTGTTACTATAGATGGTATGACACAGGTAATTCTTGAGATATTTGGTTGGTGTACAACAGGCAAGATTACAAGGAATGTTTGCCAAGGTGAACAAGGTGCTTTGTAAAGGTACCTTTTGTTTTAGACAGGTAAATATTTCGGAAGAATCAAGGTAATCAGAGGTAACACAAGTTTTTATTTTATTCATGATGTAAAACAGGATTATGATCTGGGAGAAGACTTTCCAATAGATTGAGAAGAATTTTAGGGTAAACTCAAAAAAGGACTTTGTCTCAGATAAAATATTCCAGGTAATTACAGATTATTCATCTCCCTTAGTACAAGGTTAAGTGTTTCTTCATGAAGGATGTTCCACAGGTACATCAAGACACTGGTAGACAAAGGCAAAGTCTAAAGACTTCAGTTTCATCTTCCATCTGTGGTATTCTGTAATCTTCTATTTAAAACCTAACTATGCTAAGTTCCATAATAAAAAATATAGGTCGGCCTTATATGTAAACGAAGAAAAATAATAAAGAAACAGAGCATTTAGGGTTATTTTTTCTCTTATATTGGACTTTCATTACATGTTCATGATCAGTCATCATTATTACAAACACAGGTGTATAATGACCTGCACACATTGTTGTAATGTTATAAATAATGAAGCAAAAGACAGCACAAGTTAAAACTTTTATTTCCTTCACCAAATAAGTAAACTGGTACAATATTTACACTATTTACACTATGTATCATAATGTAAGAGCAAATGTACTACATGATGATCAAACAAGGTAAAAGTAAGAACTAAACAGCATCGTGAGTGACAAGCAGTCCAGACAAGTCTGCCAAAACTCGTATCACAAGTAAATAACATTGCTTCACAGCTCTGGTGGGCTTGTTTGCAACTGCCTAATAAATCAAGGTACTGATGTAACGTCGGAGCGCCTGTTGATTGTTAAATTCTCAGCACCAGGTTCCCTGGTCGGGAAGCGGCCTATATGGGAGTGTGACATATGCTGAATAAATTGTAAGATGCTCGTAGCATTCTACAATCATTATTTTCATAACCATTTTTCACTGTGTGATAAGTTTCATTATATTTCACGCACATGATAACTCCACCACTGATGGCACAATGTAAATTTAATAGATAGAGTGTTTTCCATGTTCATTTTCATCACCATTTAAGCAGTAAGATCAAACAACTTGTTTGATTATAGTATTAAGATACCCGAAATCTCTCATTTATATGCATTTAAGTGGTAATTTCACCTCTTGCAGAATAACACTGAATTACATACGAGCCTCATAACACAACATTCACATAATTTTACCATTTGCATCACCTTATCAATACTGGATATTATATATCATACTTTATATATTGTTTATAACCTCATCAAGAAAGAAAAGTGTAAATTAATTTTTATTTAACATTTTTTAGGACATAAGACAATTTTAGCTTATGAAAATTAATCTAGGTATAAGAGCTAATTCTTTAGAAATTCCAATTGTTTTTTTCTGATAAAATCGTCCCCTAGGAAAACATCATCAAGGAAACATCAAACTTCAGTTGACTCACTGTGACATTTCTGGTCTCATGCGGCTAAAAATTTTCTTTTATTAAAGCTTATAGTTTCCTGTGAAGAGCTTGTGTGATCCACTTGTGAAGCTCTTCACAGCATCGACCAACATTTTACTTCATTGCAGAAATATCTTGACCTTTCAAGAAGAAATTCTAACAAGTTTTCCAATCGTTTCAAATTGTGGACAAATAAAATATAGCAAGATTCAATGTTTTCATATTTAAAATGTTAAAATGTTCTCCTTTTTGTTCTAAAATTTAAAAGCTTTTAATAGAAGCAAACAAGTAAAAAAAAGTGTCTAATTAACCCACATAATTCTTACCCATTCACCACAACACTTTAACTCAACCTCTGGTTCCATACATTATATTTATTTTCAAAGTTTGTCAAAAATAGTAGTAATGTTCAGAACCTTCATACAAGATAAATTATGCTCCAGAATGTAGGTTTACTAAGATAGTTACCATCCCACCATCAATATGCTTCCTCACACTCTATAAATCTTGTATTCTACACACGAACATTTGTGTGAATACTGTTAAGGTCTCGTTAATAACCTCAGATATAACTCTCGGGAAATACTGATTTTACTGTTTTTATTACCCAATCTTGTTCTTGCTGTGCTTATTTGTAGTGCATAAATTATCTTGGCAAAAGGCTTTTTTATTTTGTTGCTGTTGTTAATTATGCCTTATTAATAATAATAATAATAATAATAATAATAATAATAATAATAATATTAATAATAATAATAATAATAATAATAATAATATTATTATTATTATTATTATTATTATTATTATTGTGAGTTATTTTTCATTTTTACCTCTGCAGAGTTAATATAAGAAGACTAACATCAGTAAAATATCATTTTGACGGTATTGAATTCTGCTGATATAAAGGTTAACAAACAGAGAAACATCATGAAACCTTGATACACAGAACATCAGCACAAGCTGCTCGCTAACTCCTGGTCCACCTTTTGGGCATCACAGAGAACATCAGAACAAGCTGCTTGCTAACTCCTGGTCCACCTCTTGGGCATCACAGAGAACATTAGCACAAGCTGCTTGCTGACTCCTGGTCAACCTCGTGGGCATCACAGAGGACATCAGCACAAGCTGCTTGCTAACTCCTGGTCCACCTCTTGGGCATCACAGAGAACATTAGCACAAGCTGCTTGCTGACTCCTGGTCCACCTCGTGGGCATCACAGAGAACATCAGCACAAGCTGCTTGCTGACTCCTGGGCACCTCTTGGGCATCATAGAGAACATCAGCACAAGCTGCTTGCTAACTCCTGGTCCACCTCTTGGGCATCACAGAGAACATTAGCACAAGCTGCTTGCTGACTCCTGGTCCACCTCGTGGGCATCACAGAGAACATCAGCACAAGCTGCTTGCTGACTCCTGAGCACCTCTTGGGCATCACAGAGAACATCAGCACAAGTTGCTCGCTAACTCCTGGTCCACGTCTTGGGCATCACAGAGAACATCAGCACAAGCTGCTTGCTAACTCCTGGTCCACCTCTTGGGCATCACAGAGAACATCAGCACAAGCTGCTTGCTAACTCCTGGTCCACCTCTTGGGCAACACAGAGAACATCAGCACAAGCTGCTCGCTAACTCCTGGTCCACCTCTTGGGCAACACAGAGAACATCAGCACAAGCTGCTTGCTAACTCCTGGTCCACGTCTTGGGCAACACAGAGAACATCAGCACAAGTTGCTCGCTAACTCCTGGTCCACGTCTTGGGCATCACGGAGAACATCAGCACAAGCTGCTTGCTAACTCCTGGTCCACGTCTTGGGCAACACAGAGAACATCAGCACAAGTTGCTTGCTAACTCCTGGTCCACGTCTTGGGCAACACAGAGAACATCAGCACAAGTTGCTTGCTAACTCCTGGTCCACCTCTTGGGCATCACAGAGAACATCAGCACAAGCTGCTCGCTAACTCCTTTTCCACGTCGTTGGCATCACAGAGAACATCAGCACAAGTTGCTCGCTAACTCCTGGTCCACGTCTTGGGCAACACAGAGAACATCAGCACAAGCTGCTTGCTAACTCCTGGTCCACCTCTAGGGCATCACAGAGAACATCAGCACAAGCTGCTTGCTAACTCCTGGTCCACCTCTTGGGCAACACAGAGAACATCAGCACAAGCTGATGCCGCACCGAGAGTGTAAGTTTTGTGTACCACATGAAGAGTGATGATACAGAGGCCAGTTCCATCATTCATTCTTGTTTAAATCACGTTTTGATTGTGTTCAGCGAGTTTAAACTGCACTTTAGAAATATAATACATATGGATGTTTCAAAACATAGTGTGAATTATCTGTATATATTCTAATTTTAGTGCATATTAGACTACCATAGAACTGAGACACTTATGCAACATATGGGAATCTTAATTGAAGAAACGTTTTGCCATCAGCTTCATCAGTCTTATACAGCTTCTGCTCTATGCTGTAATTTCTGCAAGATTGATGGACTGAACACATCGTTTCCAGGCTGAAGGACTGATTACCTCAATCTTCTCCTCTCCTTATACCTTCCTGCTTTGTATAAGACTGATGGGGAAACGTTTCTTCAATAAAGATTCCCATATGTTGCATAAGTGTCTCAATTCTTCAACTTGTCGGTTTTCAAAACCATTCATCACATATACTACAATAGATTATTAACATAAAATTTTAGAAAAAATAGCCGTGAAAGGTAATATTGTGTGGGGAGCCACGCAGAGTAGCTTCGGGAGCAGCATACAGCTCGTGAACTGCAGTTTGCCCACTGTTACTATAGATGGTATGACACAGGTAATTCTTGAGATATTTGGTTGGTGTACAACAGGCAAGATTACAAGGAATGTTTGCCAAGGTGAACAAGGTGCTTTGTAAAGGTACCTTTTGTTTTAGACAGGTAAATATTTCGGAAGAATCAAGGTAATCAGAGGTAACACAAGTTTTTATTTTATTCATGATGTAAAACAGGATTATGATCTGGGAGAAGACTTTCCAATAGATTGAGAAGAATTTTAGGGTAAACTCAAAAAAGGACTTTGTCTCAGATAAAATATTCCAGGTAATTACAGATTATTCATCTCCCTTAGTACAAGGTTAAGTGTTTCTTCATGAAGGATGTTCCACAGGTACATCAAGACACTGGTAGACAAAGGCAAAGTCTAAAGACTTCAGTTTCATCTTCCATCTGTGGTATTCTGTAATCTTCTATTTAAAACCTAACTATGCTAAGTTCCATAATAAAAAATATAGGTCGGCCTTATATGTAAACGAAGAAAAATAATAAAGAAACAGAGCATTTAGGGTTATTTTTTCTCTTATATTGGACTTTCATTACATGTTCATGATCAGTCATCATTATTACAAACACAGGTGTATAATGACCTGCACACATTGTTGTAATGTTATAAATAATGAAGCAAAAGACAGCACAAGTTAAAACTTTTATTTCCTTCACCAAATAAGTAAACTGGTACAATATTTACACTATTTACACTATGTATCATAATGTAAGAGCAAATGTACTACATGATGATCAAACAAGGTAAAAGTAAGAACTAAACAGCATCGTGAGTGACAAGCAGTCCAGACAAGTCTGCCAAAACTCGTATCACAAGTAAATAACATTGCTTCACAGCTCTGGTGGGCTTGTTTGCAACTGCCTAATAAATCAAGGTACTGATGTAACGTCGGAGCGCCTGTTGATTGTTAAATTCTCAGCACCAGGTTCCCTGGTCGGGAAGCGGCCTATATGGGAGTGTGACATATGCTGAATAAATTGTAAGATGCTCGTAGCATTCTACAATCATTATTATCATAACCATTTTTCACTGTGTGATAAGTTTCATTATATTTCACGCACATGATAACTCCACCACTGATGGCACAATGTAAATTTAATAGATAGAGTGTTTTCCATGTTCATTTTCATCACCATTTAAGCAGTAAGATCAAACAACTTGTTTGATTATAGTATTAAGATACCCGAAATCTCTCATTTATATGCATTTAAGTGGTAATTTCACCTCTTGCAGAATAACACTGAATTACATACGAGCCTCATAACACAACATTCACATAATTTTACCATTTGCATCACCTTATCAATACTGGATATTATATATCATACTTTATATATTGTTTATAACCTCATCAAGAAAGAAAAGTGTAAATTAATTTTTATTTAACATTTTTTAGGACATAAGACAATTTTAGCTTATGAAAATTAATCTAGGTATAAGAGCTAATTCTTTAGAAATTCCAATTGTTTTTTTCTGATAAAATCGTCCCCTAGGAAAACATCATCAAGGAAACATCAAACTTCAGTTGACTCACTGTGACATTTCTGGTCTCATGCGGCTAAAAATTTTCTTTTATTAAAGCTTATAGTTTCCTGTGAAGAGCTTGTGTGATCCACTTGTGAAGCTCTTCACAGCATCGACCAACATTTTACTTCATTGCAGAAATATCTTGACCTTTCAAGAAGAAATTCTAACAAGTTTTCCAATCGTTTCAAATTGTGGACAAATAAAATATAGCAAGATTCAATGTTTTCATATTTAAAATGTTAAAATGTTCTCCTTTTTGTTCTAAAATTTAAAAGCTTTTAATAGAAGCAAACAAGTAAAAAAAGTGTCTAATTAACCCACATAATTCTTACCCATTCACCACAACACTTTAACTCAACCTCTGTTTCCATACATTATATTTATTTTCAAAGTTTGTCAAAAATAGTAGTAATGTTCAGAACCTTCATACAAGATAAATTATGCTCCAGAATGTAGGTTTACTAAGATAGTTACCATCCCACCATCAATATGCTTCCTCACACTCTATAAATAGAACATCAGCACAAGCTGCTTGCTAACTCCTGGTCCACGTCTTGGGCATCACAGAGAACATCAGCACAAGCTGCTTGCTAACTCCTGGTCCACCTCTTGGGCATCACAGAGAACATCAGCACAAGCTGCTTGCTAACTCCTGGTCCACGTCTTGGGCATCACAGAGAACATCAGCACAAGCTGCTTGCTAACTCCTGGTCCACCTCTTGGGCATCACAGAGAACATCAGCACAAGCTGCTTGCTAACTCCTGGTCCACCTCTTGGGCATCACAGAGAACATCAGCACAAGCTGCTTGCTAACTCCTGGTCCACCTCTTGGGCATCACAGAGAACATCAGCACAAGCTGCTTGCTAACTCCTGGTCCACCTCTTGGGCATCACAGAGAACATCAGCACAAGCTGCTTGCTAACTCCTGGTCCACCTCTTGGGCATCACAGAGAACATCAGCACAAGCTGCTTGCTAACTCCTGGTCCACCTCTTGGGCATCACAGAGAACATCAGCACAAGCTGCTTGCTAACTCCTGGTCCACCTCTTGGGCAACACAGAGAACATCAGCACAAGTCTTGCTTGCTAACTCCTGGTCCACAAGCTCTTGGGCAACACAGAGAACATCAGCACAAGCTGCTTGCTAACTCCTGGTCCAGCACAAGCTCTTGGGCACGTCTTCACAGAGAACATCAGCACAACCTCTTGGGCATCACAGAGAACATCAGCACAAGCTGCTTGCTAACTCCTGGTCCACGTCTTGGGCAACACAGAGAACATCAGCACAAGCTGCTTGCTAACTCCTGGTCCACGTCTTGGGCATCACAGAGAACATCAGCACAAGCTGCTTGCTAACTCCTGGTCCACCTCTTGGGCATCACAGAGAACATCAGCACAAGCTGCTTGCTAACTCCTGGTCTTGGGCATCACAGAGAACATCAGCACAAGCTGCTTGCTAACTCCTGGTCCATCACAGAGAACATCAGCACAAGCTGCTTGCTAACTCCTGGTCCACGTCTTGGGCAACACAGAGAACATCAGCACAAGCTGCTTGCTAACTCCTGGTCCACGTCTTGGGCATCACAGAGAACATCAGCACAAGCTGCTTGCTAACTCCTGGTCCACCTCTTGGGCAACACAGAGAACATCAGCACAAGTTGCTTGCTAACTCCTGGTCCACGTCTTGGGCAACACAGAGAACATCAGCACAAGCTGCTTGCTAACTCCTGGTCCACCTCTTGGGCAACACAGAGAACATCAGCACAAGTTGCTCGCTAACTCCTGGTCCACGTCTTGGGCATCACAGAGAACATCAGCACAAGCTGCTCGCTAACTCCTGGTCCACCTCTTGGGCAACACAGAGAACATCAGCACAAGCTGCTTGCTAACTCCTGGTCCACGTCTTGGGCAACACAGAGAACATCAGCACAAGCTGCTTGCTAACTCCTGGTCCACCTCTTGGGCAACACAGAGAACATCAGCACAAGCTGCTTGCTAACTCCTGGTCCACGTCTTGGGCAACACAGAGAACATCAGCACAAGCTGCTTGCTAACTCCTGGTCCACCTCTTGGGCAACACAGAGAACATCAGCACAAGCTGCTTGCTAACTCCTGGTCCACGTCTTGGGCATCACAGAGAACATCAGCACAAGCTGCTTGCTAACTCCTGGTCCACCTCTTGGGCATCACAGAGAACATCAGCACAAGCTGCTTGCTAACTCCTGGTCCACCTCTTGGGCATCACAGAGAACATCAGCACAAGCTGCTTGCTAACTCCTGGTCCACGTCTTGGGCATCACAGAGAACATCAGCACAAGCTGCTTGCTAACTCCTGGTCCACGTCTTGGGCATCACAGAGAACATCAGCACAAGCTGCTTGCTAACTCCTGGTCCACCTCTTGGGCAACACAGAGAACATCAGCACAAGCTGCTTGCTAACTCCTGGTCCACGTCTTGGGCAACACAGAGAACATCAGCACAAGCTGCTTGCTAACTCCTGGTCCACGTCTTGGGCATCACAGAGAACATCAGCACAAGCTGCTTGCTAACTCCTGGTCCACGTCTTGGGCATCACAGAGAACATCAGCACAAGCTGCTTGCTAACTCCTGGTCCACGTCGTGGGCAACACAGAGAACATCAGCACAAGCTGCTTGCTAACTCCTGGTCCACCTCTTGGGCATCACAGAGAACATCAGCACAAGCTGCTTGCTAACTCCTGGTCCACGTCTTGGGCATCACAGAGAACATCAGCACAAGCTGCTTGCTAACTCCTGGTCCACCTCTTGGGCATCACAGAGAACATCAGCACAAGCTGCTTGCTAACTCCTGGTCCACCTCTTGGGCAACACAGAGAACATCAGCACAAGCTGCTTGCTAACTCCTGGTCCACCTCTTGGGCAACACAGAGAACATCAGCACAAGCTGCTTGCTAACTCCTGGTCCACGTCTTGGGCATCACAGAGAACATCAGCACAAGCTGCTTGCTAACTCCTGGTCCACCTCTTGGGCAACACAGAGAACATCAGCACAAGCTGCTTGCTAACTCCTGGTCCACCTCTTGGGCAACACAGAGAACATCAGCACAAGCTGCTCGCTAACTCCTGGTCCACCTCTTGGGCAACACAGAGAACATCAGCACAAGTTGCTTGCTAACTCCTGGTCCACCTCTTGGGCATCACAGAGAACATCAGCACAAGCTGCTTGCTAACTCCTGGTCCACCTCTTGGGCATCACAGAGAACATCAGTACAAGCTGCTTGCTAACTCCTGGTCCACGTCTTGGGCATCACAGAGAACATCAGCACAAGCTGCTTGCTAACTCCTGGTCCACGTCTTGGGCAACACAGAGAACATCAGCACAAGCTAACTCCTGGTCCACGTCTTGCACGTCTTGGGCATCACAGAGAACTGGCTAACTCCTGGTCCACCTCTTGGGCATCACAGAGAACATCAGCACAAGCTGCTTGCTAACTCCTGGTCCACGTCTTGGGCATCACAGAGAACATCAGCACAAGCTGCTTGCTAACTCCTGGTCCACGTCTTGGGCATCACAGAGAACATCAGCACAAGCTGCTTGCTAACTCCTGGTCCACGTCTTGGGCAACACAGAGAACATCAGCACAAGCTGCTTGCTAACTCCTGGTCCACCTCTTGGGCAACACAGAGAACATCAGCACAAGCTGCTTGCTAACTCCTGGTCCACGTCTTGGGCAACACAGAGAACATCAGCACAAGCTGCTTGCTAACTCCTGGTCCACCTCTTGGGCAACACAGAGAACATCAGCACAAGTTGCTTGCTAACTCCTGGTCCACGTCTTGGGCAACACAGAGAACATCAGCACAAGCAACACAGAGAACATGCTTGCTAACTCCTGGTCCACCTCTTGGGCATCACAGAGAACATCAGCACAAGCTGCTTGCTAACTCCTGGTCCACCTCTTGGGCATCACAGAGAACATCAGCACAAGCTGCTTGCTAACTCCTGGTCCACGTCTTGGGCAACACAGAGAACATCAGCACAAGCTGCTTGCTAACTCCTGGTCCACGTCTTGGGCCACAGAGAACATCAGCACTTGCTAACTCCTGGTCCACGTCTTGGGCAACACAGAGAACATCAGCACAAGTTGCTTGCTAACTCCTGGTCCACGTCTTGGGCATCACAGAGAACATCAGCACAAGCTGCTTGCTAACTCCTGGTCCACGTCTTGGGCATCACAGAGAACATCAGCACAAGCTGCTTGCTAACTCCTGGTCCACGTCTTGGGCAACACAGAGAACATCAGCACAAGCTGCTTGCTAACTCCTGGTCCACCTCTTGGGCATCACAGAGAACATCAGCACAAGCTGCTTGCTAACTCCTGGTCCACCTCTTGGGCACGTCTTCACAGAGAACATCAGCACAAGCTGCTTGCTAACTCCTGGTCCACGTCTTGGGCATCACAGAGAACATCAGCACAAGCTGCTTGCTAACTCCTGGTCCACGTCTTGGGCATCACAGAGAACATCAGCACAAGCTGCTTGCTAACTCCTGGTCCACCTCTTGGGCATCACAGAGAACATCAGCACAAGCTGCTTGCTAACTGCTAACTCCTGGTCCACGTCTTGGGCATCACAGAGAACATCTTGGGCATCACAGAGAACATCAGCACAAGCTGCTTGCTAACTCCTGGTCCACCTCTTGGGCATCACAGAGAACATCAGCACAAGCTGCTTGCTAACTCCTGGTCCACCTCTTGGGCATCACAGAGAACATCAGTACAAGCTGCTTGCTAACTCCTGGTCCACGTCTTGGGCATCACAGAGAACATCAGCACAAGCTGCTTGCTAACTCCTGGTCCACCTCTTGGGCATCACAGAGAACATCAGCACAAGCTGCTTGCTAACTCCTGGTCCACCTCTTGGGCAACACAGAGAACATCAGCACAAGCTGCTTGCTAACTCCTGGTTGCTAACTCCTGGTCCACTCTTGGGCATCACAGAGAACATCAGCACAAGCTGCTTGCTAACTCCTGGTCCACCTCTTGGGCATCACAGAGAACATCAGCACAAGCTGCTTGCTAACTCCTGGTCCAGCACAAGCTGCTTGCTAACTCCTGGTCCACGTCTTGGGCAACACAGAGAACATCAGCACAAGCTGCTTGCTAACTCCTGGTCCACCTCTTGGGCAACACAGAGAACATCAGCACAAGCTGCTTGCTAACTCCTGGTCCACTCCTGGTCTCTTGGGCATCACAGAGAACATCAGCACAAGCTGCTTGCTAACTCCTGGTCCACGTCTTGGGCAACACAGAGAACATCAGCACAAGCTGCTTGCTAACTCCTGGTCCACGTCTTGGGCATCACGGAGAACATGGGCAACACAGAGAACATCAGCACAAGCTGCTTGCTAACTCCTGGTCCCTCTCTTGGGCATCACAGAGAACATCAGCACAAGCTGCTTGCTAACTCCTGGTCCACCTCTTGGGCAACACAGAGAACATCAGCACAAGCTGCTTGCTAACTCCTGGTCCACCTCTTGGGCAACACAGAGAACATCAGCACAAGCTGCTCGCTAACTCCTGGTCCACCTCTTGGGCAACACAGAGAACATCAGCACAAGTTGCTTGCTAACTCCTGGTCCACCTCTTGGGCAACACAGAGAACATCAGCACAAGCTGCTCGCTAACTCCTGGTCCACCTCTTGGGCAACACAGAGAACATCAGCACAAGCTGCTTGCTAACTCCTGGTCCACCTCTTGGGCATCACAGAGAACATCAGCACAAGCTGCTCGCTAACTCCTGGTCCACGTCTTTGGTATCACAGAGAACATCAGCACAAGCTAACTCCTGTCTTGGGCATCACAGAGAACATCAGCACAAGTTGCTTGCTAACTCCTGGTCCACGTCTTGGGCAACACAGAGAACATCAGCACAAGTTGCTTGCTAACTCCTGGTCCACGTCTTGGGCATCACAGAGAACATCAGCACAAGCTGCTTGCTAACTCCTGGTCCACCTCTTGGGCATCACAGAGAACATCAGCACAAGCTGCTTGCTAACTCCTGGTCCACGTCTTGGGCATCACAGAGAACATCAGCACAAGCTGCTTGCTAACTCCTGGTCCACCTCTTGGGCATCACAGAGAACATCAGCACAAGCTGCTTGCTAACTCCTGGTCCACCTCTTGGGCATCACAGAGAACATCAGCACAAGCTGCTTGCTAACTCCTGGTCCACCTCTTGGGCATCACAGAGAACATCAGCACAAGCTGCTTGCTAACTCCTGGTCCACCTCTTGGGCAACACAGAGAACATCAGCACAAGCTGCTTGCTAACTCCTGGTCCACAGAGAACATCAGCACAAGTCTTGGGCAACACAGAGAACATCAGCACAAGCTGCTTGCTAACTCCTGGTCCACCTCTTGGGCATCACAGAGAACATCAGCACAAGCTGCTTGCTAACTCCTGGTCCACGTCTTGGGCAACACAGAGAACATCAGCACAAGTTGCTCGCTAACTCCTGGTCCACGTCTTGGGCATCACAGAGAACATCAGCACAAGCTGCTTGCTAACTCCTGGTCCACGTCTTGGGCATCACAGAGAACATCAGCACAAGCTGCTTGCTAACTCCTGGTCCACGTCTTGGGCATCACAGAGAACATCAGCACAAGCTGCTTGCTAACTCCTGGTCCACCTCTTGGGCATCACAGAGAACATCAGCACAAGCTGCTTGCTAACTCCTGGTCCACCTCTTGGGCATCACAGAGAACATCAGCACAAGCTGCTTGCTAACTCCTGGTCCACCTCTTGGGCATCACAGAGAACATCAGCACAAGCTGCTTGCTAACTCCTGGTCCACCTCTTGGGCATCACAGAGAACATCAGCACAAGCTGCTTGCTAACTCCTGGTCCACCTCTTGGGCATCACAGAGAACATCAGCACATGCTGCTTGCTAACTCCTGGTCCACCTCTTGGGCAACACAGAGAACATCAGCACAAGTTGCTTGCTAACTCCTGGTCCACGTCTAGGGCATCACACAGAACATCAGCACAAGCTGCTTGCTAATCAGCACAAGTTGCTTGCTAACTCCTGGTCCACGTCTTGGGCATCACAGAGAACATCAGCACAAGCTGCTTGCTAACTCCTGGTCCACGTCTTGGGCATCACAGAGAACATCAGCACAAGCTGCTTGCTAACTCCTGGTCCACGTCTTGGGCATCACAGAGAACATCAGCACAAGCTGCTTGCTAACTCCTGGTCCACGTCTTGGGCAACACAGAGAACATCAGCACAAGCTGCTTGCTAACTCCTGGTCCACCTCTTGGGCATCACAGAGAACATCAGCACAAGCTGCTTGCTAACTCCTGGTCCACGTCTTGGGCATCACAGAGAACATCAGCACAAGCTGCTTGCTAACTCCTGGTCCACCTCTTGGGCATCACAGAGAACATCAGCACAAGCTGCTTGCTAACTCCTGGTCCACCTCTTGGGCAACACAGAGAACATCAGCACAAGCTGCTTGCTAACTCCTGGTCCACCTCTTGGGCAACACAGAGAACATCAGCACAAGCTGCTTGCTAACTCCTGGTCCACCTCTTGGGCAACACAGAGAACATCAGCACAAGATGCTAGCTAACTCCTGGTCCACGTCTTGGGCAACACAGAGAACATCAGCACAAGCTGCTTGCTAACTCCTGGTCCACCTCTTGGGCATCACAGAGAACATCAGCACAAGCTGCTTGCTAACTCCTGGTCCACAAGTCTTGGGCACCTCTTCACAGAGAACATCAGCACAAGTTGCTTGCTAACTCCTGGTCCACCTCTTGGGCATCACAGAGAACATCAGCACAAGCTGCTTGCTAACTCCTGGTCCACGTCTTGGGCATCACAGAGAACATCAGCACAACATCAGCATCACAAGAACATCTGCTTGCTAACTCCTGGTCCACGTCTTGGGCATCACAGAGAACATCAGCACAAGCTGCTTGCTAACTCCTGGTCCACGTCTTGGGCATCACAGAGAACATCAGCACAAGCTGCTTGCTAACTCCTGGTCCACGTCTTGGGCATCACAGAGAACATCAGCACAAGCTGCTTGCTAACTCCTGGTCCACCTCTTGGGCATCACAGAGAACATCAGCACAAGCTGCTTGCTAACTCCTGGTCCACCTCTTGGGCATCACAGAGAACATCAGCACAAGCTGCTTGCTAACTCCTGGTCCACCTCTTGGGCAACACAGAGAACATCAGCACAAGCTGCTTGCTAACTCCTGGTCCACGTCTTGGGCATCACAGAGAACATCAGCACAAGCTGCTTGCTAACTCCTGGTCCACGTCTTGGGCATCACAGAGAACATCAGCACAAGCTGCTTGCTAACTCCTGGTCCACGTCTTGGGCAACACAGAGAACATCAGCACAAGCTGCTTGCTAACTCCTGGTCCACCTCTTGGGCAACACAGAGAACATCAGCACAAGCTGCTTGCTAACTCCTGGTCCACGTCTTGGGCAACACAGAGAACATCAGCACAAGCTGCTTGCTAACTCCTGGTCCACGTCTTGGGCAACACAGAGAACATCAGCACAAGCTGCTTGCTAACTCCTGGTCCACCTCTTGGGCATCACAGAGAACATCAGCACAAGCTGCTTGCTAACTCCTGGTCCACCTCTTGGGCATCACAGAGAACATCAGCACAAGCTGCTTGCTAACTCCTGGTCCACGTCTTGGGCATCACAGAGAACATCAGCACAAGCTGCTTGCTAACTCCTGGTCCACGTCTTGGGCATCACAGAGAACATCAGCACAAGCTGCTTGCTAACTCCTGGTCCACAGAGAACGTCTTGGGCATCACAGAGAACATCAGCACAAGCTGCTTGCTAACTCCTGGTCCACCTCTTGGGCATCACAGAGAACATCAGCACAAGCTGCTTGCTAACTCCTGGTCCACCTCTTGGGCAACACAGAGAACATCAGCACAAGCTGCTTGCTAACTCCTGGTCCACCTCTAGGGCATCACAGAGAACATCAGCACAAGCTGCTTGCTAACTCCTGGTCCACCTCTTGGGCAACACAGAGAACATCAGCACAAGCTGCTTGCTAACTCCTGGTCCACCTCTTGGGCAACACAGAGAACATCAGCACAAGTTGCTCGCTAACTCCTGGTCCACGTCTTGGGCATCACAGAGAACATCAGCACAAGCTGCTCGCTAACTCCTGGTCCACCTCTTGGGCAACACAGAGAACATCAGCACAAGCTGCTCGCTAACTCCTGGTCCACGTCTTGGGCATCACAGAGAACATCAGCACAAGCTGCTTGCTAACTCCTGGTCCACCTCTTGGGCATCACAGAGAACATCAGCACAAGCTGCTTGCTAACTCCTGGTCCACGTCTTGGGCATCACAGAGAACATCAGCACAAGTTGCTTGCTAATTCCTGGTCCACGTCTAGGGCATCACAGAGAACATCAGCACAAGCTGCTTGCTAACTCCTGGTCCACGTCTTGGGCATCACAGAGAACATCAGCACAAGCTGCTTGCTAACTCCTGGTCCACCTCTTGGGCATCACAGAGAACATCAGCACAAGCTGCTTGCTAACTCCTGGTCCACCTCTTGGGCATCACAGAGAACATCAGCACAAGCTAACTCCTGGTCCACGTCTTGGGCAACACAGAGAACATGCTTGCTAACTCCTGGTCCACGTCTTGGGCATCACAGAACATCAGCACAAGCATCAGCACTTGCTAACTCCTGGTCCACGTCTTGGGCATCACAGAGAACATCAGCACAAGCTGCTTGCTAACTCCTGGTCCAAGCTGCTTGCTAACTCCTGGTCCAAGCTGCTTGCTAACTCCTGGTCCAAGAACCTCTTGGGCATCACAGAGAACATCAGTACAAGCTGCTTGCTAACTCCTGGTCCACGTCTTGGGCATCACAGAGAACATCAGCACAAGCTGCTTGCTAACTCCTGGTCCACCTCTTGGGCATCACAGAGAACATCAGCACAAGCTGCTTGCTAACTCCTGGTCCACCTCTTGGGCATCACAGAGAACATCAGTACAAGCTGCTTGCTAACTCCTGGTCCACGTCTTGGGCATCACAGAGAACATCAGCACAAGCTGCTTGCTAACTCCTGGTCCACCTCTTGGGCATCACAGAGAACATCAGCACAAGCTGCTTGCTAACTCCTGGTCCACGTCTTGGGCAACACAGAGAACATCAGCACAAGCTGCTTGCTAACTCCTGGTCCACGTCTTGGGCATCACAGAGAACATCAGCACAAGCTGCTTGCTAACTCCTGGTCCACCTCTTGGGCAACACAGAGAACATCAGCACAAGCTGCTTGCTAACTCCTGGTCCACGTCTTGGGCAACACAGAGAACATCAGCACAAGCTGCTTGCTAACTCCTGGTCCACCTCTTGGGCAACACAGAGAACATCAGCACAAGCTGCTTGCTAACTCCTGGTCCACGTCTTGGGCATCACAGAGAACATCAGCACAAGCTGCTTGCTAACTCCTGGTCCACCTCTTGGGCAACACAGAGAACATCAGCACAAGCTGCTTGCTAACTCCTGGTCCACCTCTTGGGCAACACAGAGAACATCAGCACAAGCTGCTTGCTAACTCCTGGTCCACGTCTTGGGCATCACAGAGAACATCAGCACAAGCTGCTTGCTAACTCCTGGTCCACGTCTTGGGCAACACAGAGAACATCAGCACAAGCTGCTTGCTAACTCCTGGTCCACGTCTTGGGCATCACAGAGAACATCAGCACAAGCTGCTTGCTAACTCCTGGTCCAAGTCTTGGGCAACACAGAGAACATCAGCACAAGCTGCTTGCTAACTCCTGGTCCACCTCTTGGGCAACACAGAGAACATCAGCACAAGCTGCTTGCTAACTCTTGGTCCACCTCTTGGGCATCACAGAGAACATCAGCACACAGAGAACATCAGCACAAGCTGCTTGCTAACTCCTGGTCCACGTCTTGGGCAACACAGAGAACATCAGCACAAGCTGCTTGCTAACTCCTGGTCCACCTCTTGGGCATCACAGAGAACATCAGCACAAGCTGCTTGCTAACTCCTGGTCCACGTCTTGGGCATCACAGAGAACATCAGCACAAGCTGCTTGCTAACTCCTGGTCCACCTCTTGGGCAACACAGAGAACATCAGCACAAGCTGCTTGCTAACTCCTGGTCCACCTCTTGGGCAACACAGAGAACATCAGCACAAGCTGCTTGCTAACTCCTGGTCCACGTCTTGGGCATCACAGAGAACATCAGCACAAGCTGCTTGCTAACTCCTGGTCCACGTCTTGGGCATCACAGAGAACATCAGCACAAGCTGCTTGCTAACTCCTGGTCCAAGTCTTGGGCAACACAGAGAACATCAGCACAAGCTGCTTGCTAACTCCTGGTCCACCTCTTGGGCATCACAGAGAACATCAGCACAAGCTGCTTGCTAACTCCTGGTCCAC
>NW_027195373.1:0-25000 GCF_038502225.1 Cherax quadricarinatus
GAGTAATTCTAATAATTATAATACTAGCGTGTGTTAACAAGTCATTCTTTCACCCAGTTATGTACTACCTTTTACTACATGTGTACCCAATACTTGCTTCTCAGATTGTACTGTCTTTGTGTCCTAAAACATTATCTCTCGAAACTGTTGTCAGGGCTGTAGTCCCATTAGCCACGACTTAATCCTCCTGCCTATTCCTTGCTCCTACAAATTTTATCTTCCTGCTACTGCTAGGTGTTGTGTGTATGATAATCCCTCTGGAGCAGGGTTTAGATAGCCAGCTACCAGTGACCGTAGGGCCGGCTCTACCACTCAAACTTCCCGCCAACCACAAACAGGTGATTTGTACGTTACTCCTCAGAGGGGACGTCCATCCAGATGCCTGATGTACGATGCTCGCTGTACGATGCTCGCTGTACGATGACTCGTGCACCTCGCCCTTCCGCCTCTGATTTCTTCAACTATTCTTTTCTCGTTGCCCTTTTGAGTCCTCATTTACCACACTTATCACTTGTATACTTCTACTTTTATAATTTACACTTCACTTTTGGTAAGTACACTTCTTATTTGTGATGACACCCAACCTGTTATGGCAGCGCTACTCCCTCAGGCCTACTGCTGCCACCACCTCTGCTTATATATATTTATGTATATGTATGTATATATATATATATATATATATATATATATATATATATATATATATATATATATATATATATATATGTCGTGCCGAATAGGCAGAACTTGCGATCTTGGCTTAAATAGCAACGCTCATCTTGCCATATAGGACAAGTAAAAATTTGTGTATGCAATAATTTCGCCAAAACCATTCTGAACCTAACGAAAAATATGTATTTCACTGTGTTTGTTTAGTATTAAATTACTGTAAACAAATCTAAAATATGTTTAGGTGGGTTAGGCTAAAATAAATTGCGCTTGTTAAAATAAGGTTAGGTAAGTTTTCTAAGTTCCTTTTGGTGCAAAATTATAAATTTTTACATCAACATTAATGAAAAAATATATCTTTAAATGTATAAGAGAAAAATTTAGAAAGGCCTTAATTTTAAATGAGTTCTTGCTAATTGACCAGTTTTGCATATTCGGCACGACATATATATATATATATATATATATATATATATATATATATATATATATATATATATATATATATATATATATATATAATATATATATATATATATATATATATATATATATATATATATATATATATATATATTATATATATATATATATATATATATATATATATATATATATATATATATATATATATAATATTATATATATATATATATATATATATATATATATATATATATATATATATATATATATATATATATATATATGTATATTTATATATATATATATATATATATATGTATATATATATATATATATATATATATATATATATATATATATATATATATATATATATATCCCCTTTCTGGCTAGCTTGTTCACGTTGGCTGTGTGCTACATCACAGTTTGTCGTTACCACCCTCTCTTAATTCTATTTGATCTTTTCTCTTTAGTCACTCGCTTTGTACTTTGTATATTTGTAACAATGTGGCAACAAGTGCCAACTAGGCCTCAACGAACTGGCACTTTGAAATTTTGTTGTATAATTTCAGGCTTTCTCTCGCCTTTACTTTATTTATTTTTGCTAATACATTGGTTATCACTTGTAGGGTTGTTCACTGACGTTCTCACTAACACTGGTTGCTTCTAGCTGCTAAAACACGCCCTAAAAGCACTAAGATTCTCGGAGCCTGGCGCTTATGACCCACTACACTACGGTTGGAACTGTGTGTATGTGTGTGTGTGTGTGTGTATGTATGTGTATATGTGTGTGTGTGTGCGTGTGTGTGTGTGTGTGTGTGTGTGTGTGTATGTATGTGTGTGTGTGTTGTGATAAACATTATATTACCTTGACCTTAAGTACACAGTGGCACTTTTAGTACACAGTGGCACTTTACACAGTGGCACTCAGATGGATTCGTAACTCAGGTAGGGTGACAGGTGCCAATTCCTGGCCTGGGCTGCAAGTTGAGTATTGATGATGTGTATTGGCACTGTTGACCTCTGACCACTTGTTGGCACTCTCCTGGCAAGCCTTGCACCTGTCAGAGTATCAGCTGTCAGAGTGTCAGCTTTCAGTGTGTCAGCTGTCAGAGTGTTAGCTGTGGAAGTGTTAGCTGTAGGAGTGTTAGCTGTCAGTGTCTTAGCTGTGGGAGTGCTAGCTGTCAGAGTCTGAGCTGTGGGAGTGTTAGCTGTCAGTGTCTTAGCTGTGGGAGTGTTAGCTGTCAGAGTCTGAGCTGTGGGAGTGTTAGCTGTCAGTGTCTTAGCTGTGGGAGTGTTAGCTGTCAGTGTCTTAGCTGTGGGAGTGTTAGCTGTCAGTGTCTTAGCTGTGGGAGTGTTAGCTGTCAGAGTCTGAGCTGTGGGAGTGTTAGCTCTCAGTGTCTTAGCTGTGGGAGTGTTAGCTGTCAGTGTCTTAGCTGTGGGAGTGTTAGCTGTCAGAGTCTGAGCTGTGGGGGTGTTAGCTGTCAGTGTCTTAGCTGTGAGAGTGTTAGCTGTCAGTGTCTTAGCTGTGGGAGTGTTAGCTGTCAGTGTCTTAGCTGTGGGAGTGTTAGCTGTCATTGTGTTAGCTGTCAGTGTGTCAGTGTCAGCTGTCAGAATGTTAGCTGTCAGAATGTCAGCTGTCAGAATGTTAGCTGTCACTACTCACCTCCTCCTCCAACATACCCACAATGTCCTCCGTCCTCGAGTGTGTGTGTATATATATATATATATATATATATATATATATATATATATATATATATATATATTATATATATATATATTATATATATATATATATATATATATATATATATATATATATATATATATATATATATATATGCAATAAGATCACAGTAAACAGGTGATTTCAGAATATGCAAAACAAGCGCTTTCGTGACTACTCACATTATCAAGGAACATAGTTCCTTGATAATGTGAGTAGTCACGAAAGCGCTTGGAATTTCTCTATTCTTTCAGAGTGGTTGTTTTGCATATATATATATATATATATATATATATATATATATATATATATATATATATATATATATATATTATTATTATTATTATTATTTTTATTATTATTAACACACTGGCCGATTCCCACCAAGGCAGGGTGGCCACCAAGGCAGGGTGGCCACCAAGGCAGGGTGGCCACCAAGGCAGGGTGGCCACCAAGGCAGGGTGGCCACCAAGGCAGGGTGGCCACCAAGGCAGGGTGGCCACCAAGGCAGGGTGACCACCAAAGCAGGGTGGCCACCAAGGCAGGGTGGCCCGAAAAAGAAAAACTTTCACCATCATTCACTCCATCACTGTCTTGCCAGAAGAGTGCTTTACACTACAGTTTTTAAACTGCAACATTAACACCCCTCCTTCAGAGTGCAGGCACTGTACTTCCCATCTCCAGGACTCAAGTCCGGCCTGCCGGTTTCCCTGAACCCCTTCATAAATGTTACTTTGCTCACACTCCAACAGCATGTCAAGTATTAAAAACCATTTGTCTCCATTCACTCCTATCAAACACGCTCACGCATGCCCGCTGGAAGTCCAAGCCCCTCGCACACAAAACCTCCTTTACCCTCTCCCTCCAATCTTTCCTAGGCCGACCCGTAGCCCGCCTTCCTTCCACTACAGACTGATACACTCTTGAAAGTCATTCTGTTTCGCTCCATTCTCTCTACATGTCCGAACCACCTCAACAACCCTTCCTCAGCCCTCTGGACAACAGTTTTGGTAATCCCACACCTCCTCCTAACTTCCAAACTACGAATTCTCTGCATTATATTCACACCACACATTGCCCTCAGACATGACATCTCCACTGCCTCCAGCCTTCTCCTCGCTGCAACATTAATCACACATGCTTCACACCCATATAAAAGCGTTGGTAAAACTATACTCTCATACATTCCCCTCTTTGTCTCCGAGGACAAAGTTCTTTGTCTCCACAGACTCCTAAGTGCACCGCTCACCCTTTTCCCCTCATCAATTCTATGATTCACCTCATCTTTCATAGACCCATCCGCTGACACGTCCACTCCCAAATATCTGAATACATTCACCTCCTCCATACTCTCTCCCTCCAATCTGATATCCAATCTTTCATCACCTAATCTTTTTGTTATCCTCGTAACCTTACTCTTTTCTGTATTCACTTTTAATTTTCTTCTTTTGCAAACCCTACCAAATTCATCCACAAACCTCTGCAACTTCTCTTCAGAATCTCCCAAGAGCACAGTGTCATCAGCAAAGAGCAACTGTGACAACTCCCACTTTATGTGTGATTCTTTATCTTTTAACTCCACGCCTCTTGCCAAGACCCTCGCATTTACTTCTCTTACAACCCCAACTATAAATATATTAAACAACCACGGTGACATCACACATCCTTGTCTAAGGCCTACTTTTACTGGGAAATAATCTCCCTCTTTCCTACATACTCTAACTTGAGCCTCACTATCCTCGTAAAAACTCTTCACTGCTTTCAGTAACCTACCTCCTACACCATATATATATATATATATATGGAAGAATTTGAAAAGATAAAGGAGAAAATACCAATAGTAGATAAAGAGAGGGAAAGGAAGAAGAGGTGGAAGAGGAAGATTTAGAGAGTAAAAATCCCTAGACTCTTTAAAAGCCTTTACGTCTGTCTCTCTTACCTGAGAGAGAGAGAGAATCTCAGAGTTAAACAGATATGTACAAAACTTGTAGCAGAAAGATTTAAGTGGGAAGAGTTCCAGGGATTTGCCGGAGTGTTAGGAGGAGGAACAGGTTAACTAGCAGGTGGAGGAGGATAACTAGCAGGTGGAGGAGGATAATTAGCAGGTTGAGGAAGATAACTAGCAGGTGGAGGAGGATAACTAGCAGGTGGAGGAGGATAATTAGCCGGTTGAGGAAGATAACTAGCAGGTGGAGGAGGATAACTAGCAGGTGGAGGAGGATAACTAGGAGGAGGAGGGCTAGACTAGTGTTGGAAGGAAGCAAGCAACAAATATGATGAAAAATGTGTACAGATGAGGTCTTGAGTTGTGTTGATGGTGGAGATTCTGGCAGTTTCCCCTCTATCTTGGTGTAGAAAATGAGGATTCTGGCAGAGTTTCCCCTCTATCTTGGTGTAGAAAATGGGGATTCTGGCAGAGTTTCCCCTCTATCTTGGTGTAGAAAATGGGGATTCTGGCAGAGTTTCCCCTCTATCTTGGTGTAGAAAATGGGGATTCTGGCAGAGTTTCCCCTCTATCTTGGTGTAGAAAACGGAAATAATGGCAGAGTTTCCATTCTATCTTGGTCTAGAAAACGGAGATTCTGGCAGAGGTTCCCCTCTATCTTGGTGTAGAAAACGGAGATTCTGGCAGAGTTTCCCCTCTATCTTGGTGTAGAAAATGGGGATTCTGGCAGTTTCCCCTCTATCTTGGTGTAGAAAATGGGGATTCTGGCAGTTTCCCCTCTATCTTGGTGTAGAAAACGGAGATTCTGGCAGTTTCCCCTCTATCTTGGTGTAGAAAACGGAGATTCTGGCAGAGTTTCCCCTCTATCTTGGTGTAGAAAACGGAGATTCTGGCAGAGTTTCCCCTCTATCTTGGTGTAGAAAACGGAGATTCTGGCAGTTTCCCCTCTATCTTGGTGTAGAAAACGGAGATTCTGGCAGAGTTTCCCCTCTATCTTGGTGTAGAAAACGGAGATTCTGGCAGAGTTTCCCCTCTATCTTGGTGTAGAAAACGGAAATAATGGCAGAGTTTCCATTCTATCTTGGTGTAGAAAACGGAGATTCTGGCAGAGGTTCCCCTCTATCTTGGTGTAGAAAACGGAGATTCTGGCAGAGTTTCCCCTCTATCTTGGTGTAGAAAATGGGGATTCTGGCAGAGTTTCCCCTCTATCTTGGTGTAGAAAACGGAGATTCTGGCAGAGTTTCCCCTCTATCTTGGTGTAGAAAACGGAGATTCTGGCAGAGTTTCCCCTCTATCTTAGTGTTACAAATGGAGAGTACAAAGAATGGAAAAGAGAATAAGATGAAATAGGAGGAAAGAGACGAAGAAAAAATGAGAATTGAGAAGAGAGAGAGAGAGAGAGAGAGAGACAAAGAAAGATAAAGATAGAGAGAGAGATGAACACAGGAATGGGAGACAGAGAAAAAAAAGCAGAAGAAAATAGAATAACATTGGCAGTTTCCTAGATAAAACTAGAGACATTGCTGCATGTTGCCAGTACCAACAGCCTGATTGATCATAGGGGGTCACTGGAGGCGCTGACTCCCTCAGCAATCAACGTCAGGTGACCAACACCGAGGTAGGCTTATTTAGGCCTGAAAAAATTACTTCAAAAACTAACAATGCAATATTTATTTATTTATTTAGTAATTTAAGCATACATACAGAGGTACAAAAAAATCCAGGTAAGAGCAGCATGCCAAAGCCACTTATATACATAGCATTACGGGCTGGCTTAAAATTAACTTAAGATTAACTAAGTAATGATGTAATCTGTGGCATGCAAAGAGTACGTAACCTTTATTCGGCGCGTGTACACACCCTCACTAACACCAAACACTCTCACAAACACCAAACACTCACAAACACCAAACACTCACAAACACCAAACACCCTCACTAACACCACTCTCACAAACACCAGACACTCACAAACACCAAACACCCTCACTAACACCAAACACTCTCACAAACACCAAACACTCACAAACACCAAACACCCTCACTAACACCACTCTCACAAACACCAAACACTCACAAACACCAAACACCCTCACTAACACCAAACACTCTCACAAACACCAAACACCCTCACTAACACCAAACACTCACAAACACCAAACACTCACAAACACCAAACACCCTCACAAACACCAAACACTCACAAACACCAAACACTCACAAACACCAAACACTTTCATAATGTGGCATGCAAAGAGTACGTAACCTTTATTCGGCGCATGTACACACCCTCATTTACAGGCTATCTCCCCCAACCAGCGAGCCAGGTTGCTGAGAGTTGATGATGGGGCCCCGTCGTTCTCCCCCAACCAGCGAACCAGGTTGCTAAGAGTTGATGATGGGGCCCCGTCGTTCTCCCCCAACCAGCGAACCAGGTTGCTAAGAGTTGATGATGGGGCCCCGTCGTTCTCCCCCAACCAGCGAACCAGGTTGCTGAGAGTTGATGATGGGGCCCCGTCTTTCTCCCCCAACCAGCGAACCAGGTTGCTAAGAGTTGATGATGGGGCCCCGTCGTTCTCCCCCAACCAGCGAACCAGGTTGCTAAGAGTTGATGATGGGGCCCCGTCGTTCTCCCCCAACCAGCGAACCAGGTTGCTAAGAGTTGATGATGGGGCCCCGTCGTTCTTCCCCAACCAGCGAACCAGGTTGCTAAGAGTTGATGATGGGGCCCCGTCGTTCTCCCCCAACCAGCGAACCAGGTTGCTAAGAGTTGATGATGGGGCCCCGTCGTTCTCCCCCAACCAGCGAACCAGGTTGCTGAGAGTTGATGATGGGGCCCCGTCGTTCTCCCCCAACCAGCGAACCAGGTTGCTAAGAGGTGCTGATGGGGCCCCGTCGTTCTCCCCCAACCAGCGAACCAGGTTGCTAAGAGTTGATGATGGGGCCCCGTCGTTCTCCCCCAACCAGCGAACCAGGTTGCTGAGAGTTGATGATGGGGCCCCGTCTTTCTCCCCCAACCAGCGAACCAGGTTGCTAAGAGTTGATGATGGGGCCCCGTCGTTCTCCCCCAACCAGCGAACCAGGTTGCTAAGAGTTGATGATGGGGCCCCGTCGTTCTCCCCCAACCAGCGAACCAGGTTGCTAAGAGTTGATGATGGGGCCCCGTCGTTCTTCCCCAACCAGCGAACCAGGTTGCTAAGAGTTGATGATGGGGCCCCGTCGTTCTCCCCCAACCAGCGAACCAGGTTGCTGAGAGTTGATGATGGGGCCCCGTCGTTCTCCCCCAACCAGCGAACCAGGTTGCTGAGAGTTGATGATGGGGCCCCGTCGTTCTCCCCCAACCAGCGAACCAGGTTGCTGAGAGTTGATGATGGGGCCCCGTCGTTCTCCCCCAACCAGCGAACCAGGTTGCTGAGAGTTGATGATGGAGCCCCGTCGTTCTCCCCCAACCAGCGAACCAGGTTGCTGAGAGTTGATGATGGGGCCCCGTCGTTCTCCCCCAACCAGCGAACCAGGTTGCTAAGAGTTGATGATGGGGCCCCATCGTTCAACTAGTGACCAGGTTCTAGCCAATAAGAAGGTGGGATTGGCAATCGCAGAGGTTATGTGGATACCGCTCTCCTGTCTGCCCTTGTCATTCCCATTCTAGAGCTGGTTGAAGCACGGTCTGCTATCTTGTGGCTTTTATTTCTGCTTTGCTTACCGTGACGTGCACTATACTTATCACTGTACATAGTGTACATATTGCTGTTCTAAATTGGTGAAGGATAATATAAGTCTAAACTTTTTCTGCTGTGTTTATTTTGCTCCCATTACACCCGGGATAACAGGCCATTTGGAATCCTGGGTTGTAATACCCATGCTAGGCATCCATTAGGCCTACTGGTCCCATGCTAGGCATTGAATAGGCCTATTGGTCCTTGCTAGGCATTCCATAGGCCTATTCGCCCATGCTAGGCATCCATTAGGCCTGTTGGTCTCTGCTAGGGATCCAGTAGGCCTACTGGTCTTTGCTAGGCATCCAGTAGGCCTATTTGCCCAGGCTAGACATCCATTGGGCCTATTGGTCCTTGCTAGGCATTCGGTAGCCCTATTCGCCCATGCTAGGCATCCATTAGGCCTATTGATCCTTGCTAGGCATCCAGTAGGTCTATTGATCTCTGTTAGGCATCCAGTAGGCCTACTGGCCCATGCTAGACAGGCCTAACCCACTCTCGTACTAACCCAACCAATATATGCACAATATTTGTATTGTCTACGAATATCTTAGTGAGGAAGAGGTTAGTGAATTCGTGAGGTACGAACGTTGCTTCGTAATATTGCGTCGAGATACGTTGCTCGTTATGTCTTGCAAGATTGCCCTGTGTCTTGCAAGATTGCCCTGTGTCTTGCAAGATTGGCCTGTGTCTTGCAAGATTGTCCTGTGTCTTGCAAGATTGCCCTGTGTCTTGCAAGATTGTCCTGTGTATTGCAAGATTGTCCTGTGTCTTGCAAGATTGCCCTGTGTCTTGCAAGATTGTCCTGTGTCTTGCAAGATTGTCCTGTGTCTTGCAAGATTGTCCTGTGTCTTGCAAGATTGTCCTGTGTCTTGCAAGATTGTCCTGTGTCTTGCAAGATTGTCCTGTGTCTTGTAAGATTGTCCTGTGTCTTGCAAGATTGTCCTGTGTCTTGCAAGATTGCCCTGTGTCTTGCAAGATTGTCCTGTTTCTTGCAAGATTGTCCTGTGTCTTGCAAGATTGCCCTGTGTCTTGCAAGATTGTCCTGTGTATTGCAAGATTGTCCTGTGTCTTGCAAGATTGCCCTGTGTCTTGCAAGATTGTCCTGTGTCTTGCAAGATTGTCTTGTGTCTTGCAAGATTGTCCTGTGTCTTGCAAGATTGTCCTGTGTCTTGCAAGATTGTCCTGTGTCTTGTAAGATTGTCCTGTGTCTTGCAAGATTGTCCTGTGTCTTGCAAGATTGTCCTGTGTCTTGCAAGATTGCCCTGTGTCTTGCAAGATTGTCATGTGTCTTGCAAGATTGTCCTGTGTCTTGCAAGATTGTCCTGTGTCTTGCAAGATTGTCCTGTGTCTTGCAAGATTGTCTTGTGTCTTGCAAGATTGTCCTGTGTCTTGTAAGAGTGCCCTGTGTCTTGCAAGATTGTCCTGTGTCTTGCAAGATTGCCCTGTGCCTTGTAAGATTGCCCTGTGTCTTGCAAGATTGTCGTGTGTCTTGCAAGATTGTCGTGTGTCTTGCAAGATTGTCCAGTGTCTTACAAGATTGCCCTGTGTCTTGCAAGATTGTCCTGTGTCTTGCAAGATTGTCCTGTGTCTTGCAAGATTGCTTTGTGTCTTGCAAGATTGCCCTATGTCTTGCAAGATTGCAGTGTGTCTTGCAAGATTGCAGTGTCTTGTAAGATTGCTTTGTGTCTTGCAAGATTGCCCTATGTCTTGCAAGATTGCCCTGTCTTGCAAGATTGCTTTGTGTCTTGCAAGATTGTCCAGTGTCTTGCAAGATTGTCCTGTGTCTTGCAAGATTGTCCTGTGTCTTGCAAGATTGCTTTGTGTCTTGCAAGATTGCCCTATGTCTTGCAAGATTGCCCTGTCTTGCAAGATTGCCCTGTGTCTTGCAAGATTGTCCTGTGTCTTGCAAGATTGTCCTGTGTCTTGCAAGATTGCCCTGTGTCTTGCAAGATTGTCCTGTGTCTTGCAAGATTGTCCTGTGTCTTGCAAGATTGCCCTGTGTCTTGCAAGATTGTCCTGTGTCTTGCAAGATTGTCCTGTGTCTTGCAAGATTGTCCTGTGTCTTGCAAGATTGTCCTGTGTCTTGCAAGATTGTCCTGTGTCTTGCAAGATTGTCCTGTCTCTTGTAAGATTGTCCTGTGTCTTGCAAGATTGTCCTGTGTCTTGCAAGATTGTCCTGTGTCTTGCAAGATTGTCCAGTGTCTTGGAAGATTGTCCTGTGTCTTGCAAGATTGCCCTGTGTCTTGCAAGATTGCCCTGTGTCTTGCAAGATTGTCCTATGTATTGCAAGATTGTCCTGTGTCTTGCAAGATTGTCCTGTGTCTTGCAAGATTGTCCTGTGTCTTGCAAGATTGTCCAGTGTCTTGGAAGATTGTCCTGTGTCTTGCAAGATTGTCCTGTGTCTTGCAAGATTGTCCTGTGTCTTGTAAGATTGTCATGTGTCGTGCAAGATTGTCCTGTGTCTTGCAAGATTGTCCTGTGTCTTGTAAGATTGTCCAGTGTCTTGCAAGATTGTCCTGTGTCTTGCAAGATTGTCCTTGTCTTGCAAGATTGTCCTGTGTCTTGCAAGATTGTCCTGTGTCTTGCAAGATTGTCCTGTGTCTTGCAAGATTGTCCTTTGTCTTGCAAGATTGTCCTGTGTCTTGCAAGATTGTCCTGTGTCTTGCAAGATTGTCCTGTGTCTTGCAAGATTGTCCTGTGTCTTGTAAGATTGCCCTGTGCCTTGTAAGATTACCCTGTGTCTTGCAAGATTGTCGTGTGGCTTGCAAGATTGTCGTGTGTCTTGCAAGATTGTCCAGTGTCTTGCAAGATTGCCCTGTGTCTTGCAAGATTGTCCTGTGTCTTGCAAGATTGTCCTGTGTCTTGCAAGATTGCTTTGTGTCTTGCAAGATTGCCCTATGTCTTGCAAGATTGCCCTGTGTCTTGCAAGATTGTCCTGTGTCTTGTAAGATTGCTTTGTGTCTTGCAAGATTGCCCTATGTCTTGCAAGATTGCCCTGTCTTGCAAGATTGCCCTGTCTTGCAAGATTGCTTTGTGTCTTGCAAGATTGTCCAGTGTCTTGCAAGATTGTCCTGTGTCTTGCAAGATTGTCCTGTGTCTTGCAAGATTGCCCTATGTCTTGCAAGATTGCCCTGTCTTGCAAGATTGCCCTGTCTTGCAAGATTGCCCTGTCTTGCAAGATTGCTTTGTGTCTTGCAAGATTGTCCGGTGTCTTGCAAGATTGCAGTGTGTCTTGCAAGATTGCAGTGTGTCTTGCAAGATTGCAGTGTGTCTTGCAAGATTGCAGTGTGTCTTGCAAGATTGTACTGTGTCTTGAAAGATTGCCCTGTGTCTTGCAAGATTGCCCTGTGTCTTGCAAGATTGCCCTGTCTTGCAAGATTGCAGTGTGTCTTGCAAGATTGCAGTGTGTCTTGCAAGATTGCAGTGTGTCTTGCAAGATTGTACTGTGTCTTGAAAGATTGCCCTGTGTCTTGCAAGATTGCCCTGTGTCTTGCAAGATTGTCCTGTGTCTTGCAAGATTGCCCTGTGTCTTGCAAGATTGCCCTGTGTCTTGCAAGATTGCCCTGTGTCTTGCAAGATTGCCCTGTGTCTTGCAAGATTGCCATGTGTCTTGCAAGATTGCCCTGTGTCTAGCAAGATTGCCCTGTGTCTTGCAAGATTGCCCTGTGTCTAGCAAGATTGCCTTGTCTTGCAAGATTGCCTTGTCTTGCAAGATTGTCCTGTGTCTTGCAAGATTGCCCTGTGTCTTGCAAGATTGACATGTGTCTTGCAAGATTGCCCTGTGTCTAGCAAGATTGCCCTGTCTTGCAAGATTGCAGTGTGTCTTGCAAGATTGCCCTGTCTTGCAAGATTGCCCTGTGTCTTGCAAGATTGCCTTGTCTTGCAAGATTGCCCTGTGTCTAGCAAGATTGCCTTGTCTTGCAAGATTGCCCTGTGTCTTGCAAGATTGCCTTGTCTTGCAAGATTGCCCTGTGTCTTGCAAGATTGCCTTGTCTTGCAAGATTGCCTTGTCTTGCAAGATTGCCTTGTCTTGCAAGATTGCCTTGTCTTGCAAGATTGCCTTGTCTTGCAAGATTGCCCTGTCTTGCAAGATTGCCTTGTCTTGCAAGATTGCCTTGTCTTGCAAGATTGCCTTGTCTTGCAAGATTGCCTTGTCTTGCAAGATTGCCTTGTCTTGCAAGATTGCCTTGTCTTGCAAGATTGCCCTGTCTTGCAAGATTGCCTTGTCTTGCAAGATTGCCCTGCAGCTGCATCGGCATTAGTTGATTTGATCAATTATCTCAGAGTTAGTGAGTGGAATGATTGAACTGGAGTGAGATTATTTTTGAGATGGAGTGAATGTGATCAGTGCGTCAGGATGATTGTATATCAGTTTGTTAGGTTAGGGAAGGGTAGATTAGGGAAGGGTAGGTGAGGTTAGGTTAGGGAAGGGTAGGCTCTGGAAGGGTAGATTAGGGAAGGGTAGGTGAGGTTAGGTTAGGGAAGGGTAGGTGAGGTTAGGTTAGGGAAGGGTAGGTTAGGTTAGGTTAGGATAGGATAAGTTAGGTTAGGTTTGTCAGGAAACAGGGCAAGTGTTTCCTGACGCGGGTCTTAGTCATATGATGACCCACAGCTGGAGCTTTTGGTCATCTGACCAAGACCTTCCACTGGCTTCCCACTTTACCACTTTAAAAATAAAGATTATAATTGTAACATGTACAACATATGCGTGTAAAAGGGACGTAATTGCTGCAGACAGGTTACCTGAGGCAGTGGTAGGCTGTGTCACCTTGGACAAATCCACAGGTGGATGTAGGTAGGCCTATGGACTTAGGCTGCGCGTACGCTGCAGTCTCATCAAGACTAATGGGCTGATTGACTTCAGGCTGAGGGACTGATCACCTGCTTTGTCTTGGACTGATGAAGCCAGCGAAAAATTACTTAAAGATTACTTTAGGAGGAATGAAAGAAGAGAGGGGAGGGGGATGAAGAGGGTGGATAGCAAAAATGGGAGGATGATAAATGGGATGAAAGAGAATTGGAAGATAAATGGGACTAGTTTCTCTGTGTTGTTGATATTTCTTAACTAATGATGAGATATTAACATTGCTATTTTGTTGTTAACTACCATTACTACCACTGTTACTACCACTACCACTGTTACTACCACTACTACCACTGTTACTACCATTACTACCACTGTTACTACCACTACTACCACTGTTACTACCATTACTACCACTGTTACTACCACTACTACCACTGTTACTACCACTACCACTGTTACTACCACTACTACCACTGTTACTACCACTACTACCACTGTTACTACCACTACTACCACTGTTACTACCACTACTACCACTGTTACCACTACTGCCACTGTTACTACCACTACTACTACTGTTCCTACCACTGTTACTACCACTACTACTACCACTGTTACTAACACTACTACCACTGTTACTACCACTACTACCACTACCACTGTTACTACCACTACTACCACTGTTTCTACCACTACTACTACTGTTACTGCCACTGCTACCACTGTTACTACCACTGCTACTACCACTGTTACTACCACTACTACTACCACTGTTACTACCACTACTACCACTGTTACTACCAATGCTACTACTGTTACTACCACTACTACCACTGTTACTACCACTACTACCACTGTTACTACCACTACTACTACCACTGTTATTACCACTACTACTACCACTGTTACTACCACTACTACTACTACTACCACCAGTACTACTACAACCACCACTGCTACCACCACTAACATGAAAAATAATTTTGGATGGTAATCACTTGATACCGATCAGATGCACTTTTGGGCTGACCACTGCATCCCCATAATCTGTAATCTGCTTTCTGTGACACTCTGAGGCACCCACCTCCCCTTACCCTAGAAGGGTGTGAGAGTAAGCGGAGTAGGGGGTTTGGGGTCAGTGGTGACCCCTCCATATGGGACGCCACACACCCCTGCATTGCACTGGAGAATTTCCCTTCCTGTTGCTGTCTTGCAACATTGCATAGCTTCTGACGACGCACCCGATTGTGAAAGATATTGAGCTAAAGATGTGTGTGAGAGAGAGAGAGAGAGAGAGAGAGAGAACATAAGGCTGGAAGATAGTAAGGGAGAAGCATGGAGGGAAGGACAGGGGGAGAGAAATAAGGGGAGATTAGGCAATAAATTAATTTTGATGAAGCAGATGTGATAACGAGGGGAAGCAGAGAGAGAGAGAGAGAGAGAGAATCTGTATGATAGTTACATTGTGGGAACACCAGCAGTGTGTTGCTACACTATTCTATATGATAGTTACATTGTGGGAACACCAGCAGTGTGTTGCTACACTATTCTATATGATAGTTACATTGTGGGAACACCAGCAGTGTGTTGCTACACTATTCTATATGATAGTTACATTGTGGGAACACCAGCAGTGTGTTGCTACACTATTCTATATGATAGTTACATTGTGGGAACACCAGCAGTGTGTTGCTACACTATTCTATATGATAGTTACATTGTGGGAACACCAGCAGTGTGTTGCTACACTATTCTATATGATAGTTACATTGTGGGAACACCAGCAGTGTGTTGCTACACTATTCTATATGATAGTTACATTGTGGGAACACCAGCAGTGTTGCTACACTATTCTATATGATAGTTACATTGTGGGAACACCAGCAGTGTTGCTACACTATTCTATATGATAGTTACATTGTGGGAACACCAGCAGTGTGTTGCTACACTATTCTATATGATAGTTACATTGTGGGAACACCAGCAGTGTGTTGCTACACTATTCTATATGACAGTTACATTGTGGGAACACCAGCAGTGTGTTGCTACACTATTCTATATGATAGTTACATTGTGGGAACACCAGCAGTGTGTTGCTACACTATTCTATATGATAGTTACATTGTGGGAACACCAGCAGTGTTGCTACACTATTCTATATGATAGTTACATTGTGGGAACACCAGCAGTGTTGCTACACTATTCTATATGATAGTTACATTGTGGGAACACCAGCAGTGTTGCTACACTATTCTATATGATAGTTACATTGTGAGAACACCAGCAGTGTTGCTACACTATTCTATATGATAGTTACATTGTGAGAACACCAGCAGTGTTGCTACACTATTCTATATGATAGTTACATTGTGAGAACACCAGCAGTGTTGCTACACTATTCTATATGATAGTTACATTGTGGGAACACCAGCAGTGTTGCTACACTATTCTATATGATAGTTACAATGTGGGAACACCAGCAGTGTGTTGCTACACTATTCTATATGATAGTTACATTGTGGGAACACCAGCAGTGTGTTGCTACACTATTCTATATGATAGTTACATTGTGGGAACACCAGCAGTGTGTTGCTACACTATTCTATATGATAGTTACATTGTGGGAACACCAGCAGTGTGTTGCTACACTATTCTATATGATAGTTACATTGTGGGAACACCAGCAGTGTGTTGCTACACTATTCTATATGATAGTTACATTGTGGGAACACCAGCAGTGTGTTGCTACACTATTCTATATGATAGTTACATTGTGGGAACACCAGCAGTGTTGCTACACTATTCTATATGATAGTTACATTGTGGGAACACCAGCAGTGTTGCTACACTATTCTATATGATAGTTACATTGTGGGAACACCAGCAGTGTGTTGCTACACTATTCTATATGATAGTTACATTGTGGGAACACCAGCAGTGTGTTGCTACACTATTCTATATGACAGTTACATTGTGGGAACACCAGCAGTGTGTTGCTACACTATTCTATATGATAGTTACATTGTGGGAACACCAGCAGTGTGTTGCTACACTATTCTATATGATAGTTACATTGTGGGAACACCAGCAGTGTTGCTACACTATTCTATATGATAGTTACATTGTGGGAACACCAGCAGTGTTGCTACACTATTCTATATGATAGTTACATTGTGGGAACACCAGCAGTGTTGCTACACTATTCTATATGATAGTTACATTGTGAGAACACCAGCAGTGTTGCTACACTATTCTATATGATAGTTACATTGTGAGAACACCAGCAGTGTTGCTACACTATTCTATATGATAGTTACATTGTGAGAACACCAGCAGTGTTGCTACACTATTCTATATGATAGTTACATTGTGGGAACACCAGCAGTGTTGCTACACTATTCTATATGATAGTTACATTGTGGGAACACCAGCAGTGTTGCTACACTATTCTATATGATAGTTACATTGTGGGAACACCAGCAGTGTTGCTACACTATTCTATATGATAGTTACATTGTGGGAACACCAGCAGTGTTGCTACACTATTCTATATGATAGTTACATTGTGGGAACACCAGCAGTGTTGCTACACTATTCTATATGATAGTTACATTGTGGGAACACCAGCAGTGGTGCTACACTATTCTATATGATAGTTACATTGTGGGAACACCAGCAGTGTTGCTACAATATTCTATATGATAGTTACATTGTGGGAACACCAGCAGCGTTGCTACACTATTCTATATGACAGTTACATTGTGGGAACACTGGCAGTGTTGCTACACTATTCTATATGATAGTTACATTGTGGGAACACTGGCAGTGTTGCTACACTATTCTATATGATAGTTACATTGTGGGAACACCAGCAGTGTTGCTACACTATTCTATATGATAGTTACATTGTGGGAACACCAGCAGTGTTGCTACAATATTCTATATGATAGTTACATTGTGGGAACACCAGCAGTGTTGCTACACTATTCTATATGATAGTTACATTGTGGGAACACCAGCAGTGTTGCTACACTGCTCTATATGATAGTTACATTGTGGGAACACCAGCAGTGTTGCTACACTATTCTATATGATAGTTACACTGGGAACACCAGCAGTGTTGCTACGCTATTCTATATGATAGTTACATTGTGGGAACACCAGCAGTGTTGCTACACTATTCTATATGATAGTTACACTGGGAACACCAGCAGTGTTGCTACACTATTCTATATGATAGTTACACTGGGAACACCAGCAGTGTTGCTACACTATTCTATATGATAGTTACATTGTGGGAACACCAGCAGTGTTGCTACACTATTCTATATGATAGTTACACTGTGAACATCAACAGTGTTGCTACACTATTCTATATGGTAGTTACACTGGGAACACCAACAGTGTTGCTACACTATTCTATATGATAGTTACACTGGGAACACCAGCAGTGTTGCTACACTATTCTATATGATAGTTACACTGGGAACACCAGCAGTGTTGCTACACTATTCTATATGATAGTTACACTGGGAACACCAACAGTGTTGCTACACTATTCTATATGATAGTTACACTGGGAACACCAACAGTGTTGCTACACTATTCTATATGATAGTTACACTGGGAACACCAACAGTGTTGCTACACTATTCTATATGATAGTTACACTGGGAACACCAGCAGTGTTGCTACACTATTCTATATGATAGTTACATTGTGGGAACACCAGCAGTGTTGCTACACTATTCTGTATGATAGTTACACTGGGAACACCAGCAGTGTTGCTACACTATTCTATATGATAGTTACACTGGGAACACCAGCAGTGTTGCTACACTATTCTATATGATAGTTACACTGGGAACACCAGCAGTGTTGCTACACTATTCTATATGATAGTTACATTGTGGGAACACCAGCAGTGTTGCTACACTATTCTATATGATAGTTACATTGTGGGAACACCAGCAGTGTTACTGCACTATTCTATATGATAGTTACATTGTGGGAACACCAGCAGTGTTACTACACTGCTCTATATGATAGTTACACTGGGAACACCAGCACTGTTGCTACATTATTATATATGATAGTTACACTGGGAACACCAGCAGTGTTGCTACACTATTCTATATGATGGTTACATTGTGGGAACACCAGCAGTGTTGCTACACTATTCTATATGATAGTTACATTGTGGGAACACCAGCAGTGTTGCTACACTATTCTATATGATAGTTACACTGGGAACACCAGCAGTGTTGCTACATTATTATATATGATAGTTACACTGGGAACACCAGCAGTGTTGCTACACTATTCTATATGATAGTTACATTGTGGGAACACCAGCAGTGTTACTATACTATTCTATATGATAGTTACACTGGGAACACCAACAGTGTTGCTACACTATTCTATATGATAGTTACACTGGGAACACCAACAGTGTTGCTACACTATTCTATATGATAGTTACATTGTGGGAACACCAACAGTGTTGCTACACTATTCTATATGATAGTTACACTGGGAACACCAACAGTGTTGCTACACTATTCTATATGATAGTTACACTGGGAACACCAACAGTGTTGCTACACTATTCTATATGATAGTTACACTGGGAACACCAACAGTGTTGCTACACTATTCTATATGATAGTTACACTGGGAACACCAACAGTGTTGCTACACTATTCTATATGATAGTTACACTGGGAACACCAACAGTGTTGCTACACTATTCTATATGATAGTTACACTGGGAACACCAACAGTGTTGCTACACTATTCTATATGATAGTTACACTGGGAACACCAACAGTGTTGCTACACTATTCTATATGATAGTTACACTGGGAACACCAACAGTGTTGCTACACTATTCTATATGATAGTTACACTGGGAACACCAACAGTGTTGCTACACTATTCTATATGATAGTTACACTGGGAACACCAACAGTGTTGCTACACTATTCTATATGATAGTTACATTGTGGGAACACCAACAGTGTTGCTGCACTATTCTATATGATAGTTACATTGTGGGAACACCAACAGTGTTGCTACACTATTCTATATGATAGTTACACTGGGAACACCAACAGTGTTGCTACACTATTCTATATGATAGTTACACTGGGAACACCAACAGTGTTGCTACACTATTCTATATGATAGTTACATTGTGGGAACACCAGCAGTGTTGCTACACTATTCTATATGATAGTTACACTGGGAACACCAACAGTGTTGCTACACTATTCTATATGATAGTTACACTGGGAACACCAACAGTGTTGCTACACTATTCTATATGATAGTTACATTGTGGGAACACCAACAGTGTTGCTACACTATTCTATATGATAGTTACACTGGGAACACCAACAGTGTTGCTACACTATTCTATATGATAGTTACACTGGGAACACCAACAGTGTTGCTACACTATTCTATATGATAGTTACACTGGGAACACCAACAGTGTTGCTACACTATTCTATATGATAGTTACACTGGGAACACCAACAGTGTTGCTACACTATTCTATATGATAGTTACACTGGGAACACCAACAGTGTTGCTACACTATTCTATATGATAGTTACATTGTGGGAACACCAACAGTGTTGCTACACTATTCTATATGATAGTTACACTGGGAACACCAACAGTGTTGCTACACTATTCTATATGATAGTTACACTGGGAACACCAACAGTGTTGCTACACTATTCTATATGATAGTTACACTGGGAACACCAACAGTGTTGCTACACTATTCTATATGATAGTTACACTGGGAACACCAACAGTGTTGCTACACTATTCTATATGATAGTTACACTGGGAACACCAACAGTGTTGCTACACTATTCTATATGATAGTTACACTGGGAACACCAACAGTGTTGCTACACTATTCTATATGATAGTTACACTGGGAACACCAACAGTGTTGCTACACTATTCTATATGATAGTTACAGTGTGGGAACACCAACAGTGTTGCTACACTATTCTATATGATAGTTACACTGGGAACACCAACAGTGTTGCTACACTATTCTATATGATAGTTACACTGGGAACACCAACAGTGTTGCTACACTATTCTATATGATAGTTACACTGGGAACACCAACAGTGTTGCTACACTATTCTATATGATAGTTACACTGGGAACACCAACAGTGTTGCTACACTATTCTATATGATAGTTACACTGGGAACACCAACAGTGTTGCTACACTATTCTATATGATAGTTACACTGGGAACACCAACAGTGTTGCTACACTATTCTATATGATAGTTACACTGGGAACACCAACAGTGTTGCTACACTATTCTATATGATAGTTACACTGGGAACACCAACAGTGTTGCTACACTATTCTATATGATAGTTACACTGGGAACACCAACAGTGTTGCTACACTATTCTATATGATAGTTACACTGGGAACACCAACAGTGTTGCTACACTATTCTATATGATAGTTACACTGGGAACACCAACAGTGTTGCTACACTATTCTATATGATAGTTACACTGGGAACACCAACAGTGTTGCTACACTATTCTATATGATAGTTACACTGGGAACACCAACAGTGTTGCTACACTATTCTATATGATAGTTACACTGGGAACACCAACAGTGTTGCTACACTATTCTATATGATAGTTACACTGGGAACACCAACAGTGTTGCTACACTATTCTATATGATAGTTACACTGGGAACACCAACAGTGTTGCTACACTATTCTATATGATAGTTACACTGGGAACACCAACAGTGTTGCTACACTATTCTATATGATAGTTACACTGGGAACACCAACAGTGTTGCTACACTATTCTATATGATAGTTACACTGGGAACACCAACAGTGTTGCTACACTATTCTATATGATAGTTACACTGGGAACACCAACAGTGTTGCTACACTATTCTATATGATAGTTACACTGGGAACACCAACAGTGTTGCTACACTATTCTATATGATAGTTACACTGGGAACACCAACAGTGTTGCTACACTATTCTATATGATAGTTACACTGGGAACACCAACAGTGTTGCTACACTATTCTATATGATAGTTACACTGGGAACACCAACAGTGTTGCTACACTATTCTATATGATAGTTACACTGGGAACACCAACAGTGTTGCTACACTATTCTATATGATAGTTACACTGGGAACACCAACAGTGTTGCTACACTATTCTATATGATAGTTACACTGGGAACACCAACAGTGTTGCTACACTATTCTATATGATAGTTACACTGGGAACACCAACAGTGTTGCTACACTATTCTATATGATAGTTACACTGGGAACACCAACAGTGTTGCTACACTATTCTATATGATAGTTACACTGGGAACACCAACAGTGTTGCTACACTATTCTATATGATAGTTACACTGGGAACACCAACAGTGTTGCTACACTATTCTATATGATAGTTACATTGTGGGAACACCAACAGTGTTGCTACACTATTCTGTATGATAGTTACACTGGGAACACCAACAGTGTTGCTACACTATTCTATATGATAGTTACACTGGGAACACCAACAGTGTTGCTACACTATTCTATATGATAGTTACACTGGGAACACCAACAGTGTTGCTACACTATTCTATATGATAGTTACACTGGGAACACCAACAGTGTTGCTACACTATTCTATATGATAGTTACACTGGGAACACCAACAGTGTTGCTACACTATTCTATATGATAGTTACACTGGGAACACCAACAGTGTTGCTACACTATTCTATATGATAGTTACACTGGGAACACCAACAGTGTTGCTACACTATTCTATATGATAGTTACATTGTGGGAACACCAACAGTGTTGCTACACTATTCTATATGATAGTTACACTGGGAACACCAACAGTGTTGCTACACTATTCTATATGATAGTTACACTGGGAACACCAACAGTGTTGCTACACTATTCTATATGATAGTTACACTGGGAACACCAACAGTGTTGCTACACTATTCTATATGATAGTTACACTGGGAACACCAACAGTGTTGCTACACTATTCTATATGATAGTTACACTGGGAACACCAACAGTGTTGCTACACTATTCTATATGATAGTTACACTGGGAACACCAACAGTGTTGCTACACTATTCTATATGATAGTTACATTGTGGGAACACCAACAGTGTTGCTACACTATTCTATATGATAGTTACACTGGGAACACCAACAGTGTTGCTACACTATTCTATATGATAGTTACACTGGGAACACCAACAGTGTTGCTACACTATTCTATATGATAGTTACACTGGGAACACCAACAGTGTTGCTACACTATTCTATATGATAGTTACACTGGGAACACCAACAGTGTTGCTACACTATTCTATATGATAGTTACACTGGGAACACCAACAGTGTTGCTACACTATTCTATATGATAGTTACACTGGGAACACCAACAGTGTTGCTACACTATTCTATATGATAGTTACACTGGGAACACCAACAGTGTTGCTACACTATTCTATATGATAGTTACACTGGGAACACCAACAGTGTTGCTACACTATTCTATATGATAGTTACACTGGGAACACCAACAGTGTTGCTACACTATTCTATATGATAGTTACACTGGGAACACCAACAGTGTTGCTACACTATTCTATATGATAGTTACACTGGGAACACCAACAGTGTTGCTACACTATTCTATATGATAGTTACACTGGGAACACCAACAGTGTTGCTACACTATTCTATATGATAGTTACACTGGGAACACCAACAGTGTTGCTACACTATTCTATATGATAGTTACACTGGGAACACCAACAGTGTTGCTACACTATTCTATATGATAGTTACACTGGGAACACCAACAGTGTTGCTACACTATTCTATATGATAGTTACACTGGGAACACCAACAGTGTTGCTACACTATTCTATATGATAGTTACACTGGGAACACCAACAGTGTTGCTACACTATTCTATATGATAGTTACACTGGGAACACCAACAGTGTTGCTACACTATTCTATATGATAGTTACACTGGGAACACCAACAGTGTTGCTACACTATTCTATATGATAGTTACACTGGGAACACCAACAGTGTTGCTACACTATTCTATATGATAGTTACACTGGGAACACCAACAGTGTTGCTACACTATTCTATATGATAGTTACACTGGGAACACCAACAGTGTTGCTACACTATTCTATATGATAGTTACACTGGGAACACCAACAGTGTTGCTACACTATTCTATATGATAGTTACATTGTGGGAACACCAACAGTGTTGCTACACTATTCTATATGATAGTTACACTGGGAACACCAACAGTGTTGCTACACTATTCTATATGATAGTTACACTGGGAACACCAACAGTGTTGCTACACTATTCTATATGATAGTTACACTGGGAACACCAACAGTGTTGCTACACTATTCTATATGATAGTTACACTGGGAACACCAACAGTGTTGCTACACTATTCTATATGATAGTTACACTGGGAACACCAACAGTGTTGCTACACTATTCTATATGATAGTTACACTGGGAACACCAACAGTGTTGCTACACTATTCTATATGATAGTTACACTGGGAACACCAACAGTGTTGCTACACTATTCTATATGATAGTTACACTGGGAACACCAACAGTGTTGCTACACTATTCTATATGATAGTTACACTGGGAACACCAACAGTGTTGCTACACTATTCTATATGATAGTTACACTGGGAACACCAACAGTGTTGCTACACTATTCTATATGATAGTTACACTGGGAACACCAACAGTGTTGCTACACTATTCTGTATGATAGTTACACTGGGAACACCAACAGTGTTGCTACACTATTCTATATGATAGTTACACTGGGAACACCAACAGTGTTGCTACACTATTCTGTATGATAGTTACACTGGGAACACCAACAGTGTTGCTACACTATTCTATATGATAGTTACACTGGGAACACCAACAGTGTTTACACTATTCTGTATGATAGTTACACTGGGAACACCAACAGTGTTGCTACACTATTCTATATGATAGTTACACTGGGAACACCAACAGTGTTGCTACACTATTCTATATGATAGTTACACTGGGAACACCAACAGTGTTGCTACACTATTCTATATGATAGTTACACTGGGAACACCAACAGTGTTGCTACACTATTCTATATGATAGTTACACTGGGAACACCAACAGTGTTGCTACACTATTCTATATGATAGTTACACTGGGAACACCAACAGTGTTGCTACACTATTCTGTATGATAGTTACACTGGGAACACCAACAGTGTTGCTACACTATTCTATATGATAGTTACACTGGGAACACCAACAGTGTTGCTACACTATTCTATATGATAGTTACATTGTGGGAACACCAACAGTGTTGCTACACTATTCTATATGATAGTTACACTGGGAACACCAACAGTGTTGCTACACTATTCTATATGATAGTTACATTGTGGGAACACCAACAGTGTTGCTACACTATTCTATATGATAGTTACACTGGGAACACCAACAGTGTTGCTACACTATTCTATATGATAGTTACACTGGGAACACCAACAGTGTTGCTACACTATTTAGCCACTATC